>NC_069506.1:291260844-291313344 GCF_027579735.1 Bombina bombina
CATGTATGTGCGTATGTATGTATGTGTGTATGTATGTGACTGTGTGTGTATTTATGAAAGTATGTATGTATGTATGTATGTATGTGACTGTGTGTGTATTTATGCATGTATGTGTGTGTGTATGTATGTATGTGACTGTGTGTGTATTTATGCATGTATGTGTGTGTGTGTGCATGTTTGTGACTGTGTGTGTATTTATGCATGTATGTGTGTGTGTATGTATGTATGTATGTGTGTATGTATGTGACTGTGTGTATGTATTTGACTGTGTGTGTATTTATGCATGCAGGTGTATGTATGTATGTATGTGACTGTGTGTGTATGTATGTATGTATGTATGTATGTGACTGTGTGTGTATTTATGCATGCATGTGTGTGTGTGTATGTTTATGGAACAAGCAAATTACAAACCTTGTTACTACAGCATGGGCGGAGGGGGTAAACAGTGTCACTATACAGTACCACTATATACAGTACGGGGGGGCTGGACTATGTCACAGATTACTGTGGTCACTTTATAAAGTACTGGGAAGGGTAGGGTCAGGCCAGCCATCTCACCGGCAGATTACAGACTCTAAGGGGTCAGACCATCTCACAGACTGTGGGCACAGGGTACCTCCTTTTGCAGACGTAATCTGATTCACTAGGCTCTGGACTAGTCCGGGCAGAGACTGGATCAGTAGAATGCAGTAGAAAGTAAAATGGTACCTGGAAATAGGAGCTTCTCAGACTGCAGGATGAAGATAATTACCAGGAACAGAAGCTGAGGTACTAGGAATCTAGTGGCTAGATTTAGAGTTTTGTCGGTAACGACCCGCGTAGCTAACGCTGGCTTTTTTCTGGCCGCACCTTTAAAATAACTCTGTTATTGAGAGTCCACAGAATGGCTGCGTTAGGCTCCAAAAAAGGAGCGTAGAGCATATTTAACGCCACTGCAACTCTCGATACCAGAGTTGCTTACGGAAGCGGCCAGCTTCAAAAACGTGCTCGTGCACAATTCCCCCATAGGAAACAATGGGGCTGTTTGAGGTGAAAAAAAACCTAACACCTGCAAAAAAGCCGTGTTCAGCTCCTAACGCAGCCCCATTGTTGTCTATGGGGAAACACTTCCTACGTCTGCACCTAACATGTACCCCGAGTCTAAACACCCCTAACCTTACACTTATTAACCCCTATTCTGCCGCCCCCGCTATCGCTGACCCCTGCATATTATTTTTAACCCCTAATCTGCCGCTCCGTAAACCGCTGCTACTTACATTATCCCTATGTACCCCTAATCTGCTGACCCTAACACCGCCGACACCTATATTATATTTATTAACCCCTAATCTGCACCCCACAACGTCGCCTCCACCTGCCTACACTTATTAACCCCTAATCTGCCGAGCGGACCGCACCGCTATTATAATAAAGTTATTAACCCCTAATCCGCCTCACTAACCCTATAATAAATAGTATTAACCCCTAATCTGCCCTCCCTAACATCGCCGACACCTAACTTCAAACATTAACCCCTAATCTGCCGACTGGAGCTCACCGCTATTCTAATAAATTTATTAACCCCTAAAGCTAAGTCTAACCCTAACACACAATTAAACCTAACACTACACTATCAATACATTAATTAAATACAATATCTACAAATAAATAGAATGAAATAAACTATCTAAAGTACAAAAAATAAAAAAGAACTAAGTTACAAAAAATAAAAAAATATTTACAAACATCAGAAAAATATTACAACAATTTTAAACTAATTACACCTACTCTAAGCCCCCTAATAAAATAACAAAGACCCCCAAAATAAAAAAGTGCCCTACCCTATTCTAAATTACTAAAGTTCAAAGCTCTTTTACCTTACCAGCCCTGAACAGGGCCCTTTGCGGGGCATGCCCCAAAGAATTCAGCTCTTTTGCCTGTAAAAAAAACACATACAATACCCCCCCCAACATTACAACCCACCACCCACATACCCCTAATCTAACCCAAACCCCCCTTAAATAAACCTAACACTAAGCCCCTGAAGATCTTCCTACCTTATCTTCACCATACCAGGTTCACCGATCGATCCAGAAGAGCTCCTCCGATTCCATCAGCCAATCAGAATTTTCCTACCTTAATTCCGATTGGTTGATAGAATCCTATCAGCCAATCGGAATTCGAGGGACGCCATCTTGGATGACGTCTCTTAAAGGAGCCTTCATTCGTCGGTAGTCCGTCGGGCCAGCAGGATGTTCCGCGTCGGAGGTCTGCAAGATGGATCCGGAAGAAAGAAGATTGAAGATGCCGTTGATAGAAGACTTCAGCCGGATCATGGACCTCTTCAGCTCCCACTTGGATGATGACTTCAGCCGGATCATGGACCTCTTCAGCTCCCGCTTGGATGATGACTTCAGCCGGATCATGGACCTCTTCAGCCCCCTGCTTGGGCTTTGATCAGGACATCAGAGGAGCTCTTCTGGATCGATCGGTGAACCTGGTATGGTGAAGATAAGGTAGGAAGATCTTCAGGGGCTTAGTGTTAGGTTTATTTAAGGGGGGTTTGGGTTAGATTAGGGGTATGTGGGTGGTGGGTTGTAATGTTGGGGGGGGTATTGTATGTTTTGTTTTTTTACAGGCAAAAGAGCTGAATTCTTTGGGGCATGCCCCGCAAAGGACCCTGTTCAGGGCTGGTAAGGTAAAAAAGCTTTGAACTTTAGTAATTTAGAATAGGGTAGGGCATTTTTTTATTTTGGGGGTCTTTGTTATTTTATTAGGGGGCTTAGAGTAGGTGTAATTAGTTTAAAATTGTTGTAATATTTTTCTGATGATTGTAAATATTTTTTTTTTTTGTAACTTAGTTCTTTTTTATTTTTTGTACTTTAGTTAGTTTATTTCATTGTATTTATTTGTAGATATTGTATTTAATTAATGTATTGATAGTGTAGTGTTAGGTTTAATTGTAGGTAATTGTAGGTATTTAATTTAATTAATTTATTGATAGTGTAGTGTTAGGTTTAATTGTAACTTAGGTTAGGATTTATTTTACAGGTAATTTTGTAATTATTTTAACTATTTTAGCTATTGTACCTGGTTAAAATAAATACTAAGTTACCTGTAAAATAAATATAAATCCTAAAATAGCTGTAATATAAATATAATTTATATTGTAGCTATATTAGGATTTATTTTACAGGTAAGTATTTAGCTTTAAATAGGAATAATTTATTTAATAAGAGTTAATTTATTTCGTTAGATTTAAATTATATTTAATTTAGGGGGGTGTTAGTGTAAGGGTTAGACTTAGCTTTAGGGGTTAATAAATTTATTAGAATAGCGTTGAGCTCCAGTTGGCAGATTAGGGGTTAATGTTTGAAGTTAGGTGTCGGCGATGTTAGGGAGGGCAGATTAGGGGTTAATACTATTTATTATAGGGTTAGTGAGGCGGATTAGGGGTTAATAACTTTATTATAATAGCGGTGCGGTCCGCTCGGCAGATTAGGGGTTAATAAGTGTAGGCAGGTGGAGGCGACATTGTGGGGGGCAGATTAGGGGTTAATAAATATAATATAGGGGTCGGCGGTGTTAGGGGCAGCAGATTAGGGGTACATAAGAATAACGTAAGTAGCGGCGCTTTGCGGTCGGCAGATTAGGGGTTAATAAGTGTAGGCAGATGGAGGTGACGTTGCGGGGGGCAGGTTAGGGGTTAATAAATATAATACAGGGGTCGGCGGTGTTAGGGGCAGCAGATTAGGGGTACATAAGGATAACGTAGGTGGCGGTCGGCAGATTAGGGGTTAAAAATATTTAATCGAGTGGCAGTGATGTGGGGGGACCTCGGTTTAGGGGTACATAGGTAGTTTATGGCTGTTAGTGTACTTTAGAGCACAGTAGTTAAGAGCTTTATAAACCGGCGTTAGCCCAGAAAGCTCTTAACTACTGACTTTTTTCTGCGGCTGGAGTTTTGTCGTTAGATTTCTAACGCTCACTTCAGACACGACTCTAAATACCGGAGTTAGAAAGATCCCATTGAAAAGATAGGATACGCTATTGACGTAAGGGGATCTGCGGTATGGAAAAGTCGCGGCTGAAAAGTGATCGTTAGACCCTTTCCTGACTGACTCCAAATACCGGCGGTAGCCTAAAACCAGCGTTAGGAGCCTCTAATGCTGGTTTTCACGGCTTCCGCCAAACTCCAAATCTAGGCCTAGGAAAGTAGAAGAGCCAAGGTCAAAGTTCAATCCAAATTCAAAGACAGGTATCAATGTCAAAGATAAAGCGCTCCCAATAGATAAACAGAATACTATACTCGGGCAAGAAAAATATGGAAGCTCCGATATTTAAAGCCAAAAAACCCGCAGTAGAGACGGCAAAATGACTCAACCGCGACGACGCAGACTGATGCTAAAAAATTATGCAACAAAGGTAAACAAAACGGTTGCTGACAAGCACAGGTGAAATAATCAGCTGATTAGTAAACATATGAGTGTAGAATATGGGAAAAGGCGCAGAAAAAGATAACTTAAAAGATATCAGCCTGAAAGTTTAAAAAATAAAGAAATAATATATATATCTAAAAACTCAGTTGGTACATACACAATGTGCAACTATACATGCAGATGTCCTACTTACAAGATTTCACCTCAATCCTATGAGGTAAGTGCCGCACATATATTCAATAAGTATTCGTTCCATTCGGTCAGTGATCCTGCTTCAACGCTGCCTGGGTACACTTCCTTCTCTCTCTCCACGTCACAGGAAACCGGCTCTTAAACCCCCTGGATATTGCAGGATTGTCCTCAGGTTGAATGTCTGCCCTCTGTCTCTCTCACAGTCTCCCTCTTCAGGTAAATATCTTGCTTTTCATAGATTGATCTGGCTCAACCCATTACATACTCAACTCCATCCAGCACCATCCATGGCGTATATGGCTCCGCCCATGACACGGCTGCAGCCCTGTCCTATCCGCTCACGGCTCCGCCGACAAAGCACTCGAAAGCCACTGCCCTTGAAATGCTTGAAATTCACTGCTGGATGCACTTGTGGCTTCAGAAAATTAGAATCTGTAGAGCTTCGAAGTTGAAATTTAAAAAGTGTTTACTTTACCTGCTCTCACCCAAGATAATCCTGAAAACCTGGCCTGTTAGGGAGGCCTGAGGAGATGTTTAAAAACCAGTGATCTAGGCCACTGACACTTATTAACAGTAAATAAGAAAATACAGACAGATACATAAAACTAAACAAAACAACTGGATACAAGAGTCGAGAGTCTATGATCTGATGAGCTTTCAATCTACATGTGACGTGCTGAAATTATCAGGACCTCAGTTATAAATGGTACATATAGGCATCTGCCGAATAGACATGTGCTGGAATATGTAGCATTTTTTTAAACTTTAAAGGGCAGTAAAAATCCTGTTATGACAACCTTTTTCTGCAGTCTACCAGTACATTAATTTATCAGTTAAAGGGACACTGAACCCAAATATTTTCTTTCATGATTCAGATAGAGCATGACATTTTAAACAACTTTCTAATTTACTCCTATTATCAAATTTTCTTCATTCTCTTGGTATCTTTATTTGAATTGCAAGAATGTAAGTGTAAATGCCGGCCCATTTTTGGTGAACAACCTGGGTTGTCCTTGCTAATTGGTGGATAAATCCATCCACCAATAAAAAACTGCTGTCCATAGTCTGAACCAAAAAAAGCTTAGATGCCTTATTTTTCAAATAAAGATAGCAAGAGAACGAAGAAAAATGGATAATAGTAGTAAATTAGAAAGTTGGCCAGATTATGAGTTTTGCGTTATGAGTGGCTTCGTAATAACTTGCACGTTATTTCCACCGCTCACCTTTAATAGTGCTGCTATTACAGGTTTTCCAAAAACCTGCGTTTGCGGGCAATATGGCAGCGTTGAGCTCCATACCGCACACAAATACCAGCGCTGCTTTAAGCTGGTTTTACGTGCTTGTGCACGATTTTCCCATAGACATATAAAGGAGCATAAAGCTCCGTAACGCAGCCATATTGATTCCTATGGGGAAAGAAAATTTATGTTTAAACCTAACACCCTAACTTAAACCCTGAGTCTAAACACCCGTAATCTGCTGCCCCTAACATCACCGCCACCTACATTACACTTATTAACCCCTAATCTGCCGCCGCTGACATCGCTGTCACCTACCTACACTTATTAACCCCTTATCTGCCGCCCCCAACGTCGCCGCCGCCACTATACTAAAGTTATTAACCCCTAAACCTCTGGCCTCCTACATCACTAACACTAAATAAATATATTAACCACTAAACCAAACCCATAGAGGCCGAATTATCAAGCCGTCAACTATGCTGCATTCGGCGGCACCAATACGCTCGCCTAACATTGCCTAGCAGCACTAGAAAGCCACTGCCCTTGAAATGCTTGAAATTCACTGCTGGATGCACTTGTGGCTTCAGAAAATTAGAATCTGTAGTGCTTCGAAGTTGAAATTTAATAAGTGCCACTGACACTTATTAACAGTAAATAAGAAAATACAGACAGATACATAAAACTAAACAAAACAACTGGATACAAGAGTCGAGAGTCTATGATCTGATGAGCTTTCAATCTACAGGTGACGTGCTGAAATAATCAGGACCTCAGTTATAAATGGTACATATAGGCATCTGCCGAATAGACATGTGCTGGAATATGTAGCATTTTTTTAAACTTTAAAGGGCAGTAAAAATCCTGTTATGACAACCTTTTTCTGCAGTCTACCAGTACATTAATTTATCAGTTAAAGGGACACTGAACCCAAATTTTTTTCTTTCATGATTCAGATAGAGCATGAAATTTTAAGCAACTTTCTAATTTACTCCTAATATCAAATTTTCTTCATTCTCTTGGTATCTTTATTTGAAATGCAAGAATGTAAGTTTAAATGCCGGCCCATTTTTGGTGAACAACTTGGGTTGTCCTTGCTGATTGGTGGATAAATTCATCCACCAATAAAAAACTGCTGTCCAAAGTCTGAACCAAAAAAAAAGCTTAGATGCCTTCTTTTTCAAATAAAGATAGCAAGAGAACGAAGATAAATTGATAATAGTAGTAAATTAGAAAGTTGCATAAAATTGCATGCCCTATCTAAATTATGAAAGAAAAAATTTGGGTTCAGTGTCCCTTTAATATTGAGAGATTATTGAACAGTTGTTTGATAACTAATGGCCAGATTACGAGTTTTGCGTTATGAGTGGCTCGGTAATAACTTGCAAGTTATTTCCACCGCTCACCTTTAATAGCGCTGCTATTACAGGTTTTCCAAAAACCTGCGTTTGTGGGCAATATTGCAACGTTGAGCTTCATACCGCACACAAATACCAGTGCTGCTTTGAGCTGGTTTTACGTGCTCGTGCACGATTTCCCCATAGACACATAAAGGAGCATAAAGCTCCGTAACGCAGCCATATTGATTCCTATGGGGAAAGTAAATTTATGTTTAAACCTAACACTCTAAATTAAACCCCGAGTCTAAACAACCGTAATCTGCTGCCCCTAACATCACCGCCACCTACATTAGACTTATTAACCCCTAATCTGCCTCCCCCGACATCGCAGACACCTATATTACACTTATTAACCCCTAATCTGCCGCCCCCGACATCGCTGCCACCTACCTACACTTATTAACCCCTAATCTGCCACCCCCAACGTCGCCGCCGCCACTATACTAAAGTTATTAACCCCTAAACCTCTGGCCTCCCACATCACTAACACTAAATAAATATATTAACCACTAAACCGAACCCATAGAGGCCGAATTATCAAGCCATCAACTATGTTGCATTCAACGGCACCAATACGCTCGCCTAACATTGCCTAACATCACGGCCGCCGACCTGAATACGCTCTCCTTATTTATAAAAAAAGCTGTCAAAAAGCCACGTACCAAGTACAGGGCGATGAGCAGCGGACTGTTGTTAACTAACAGTCATCGATCTTGCTGCTATTCGGCTTTTTCCCAACTTTATTTATACCCTATCACTAAACACTGCCACTATACTAAAATGTTTAACCCCTATCCTGCTGCTCCCGGACCCCGCCGCAACGAAATAAAGTTATTAACCCCTATCCCGCCGCTCCTGGACCCCGCCGCAACTAAATAAAGTTATTAACCCCCATCCCGTCGCTACTAAATAAAGTTATTAACCTATATCCCGCTGCTCCCGGAGCCCACCACAACTCTAATAAAGTTATTAACCCCTATCCCTCCGCAACTAAATAAATGTATTAACCCCTAAACCGCCAGCCCCCCCACATCGCCATAAACTAGAGTCCCACAGCGCAACCCCAGTGTTGACTAGGCCATACCAGTTAACAGTTTTCCCCACAAACTGTAGAAAATATAACAATAAAGAAAGGAGGGAATGGCCAGACTCGGAAATACTGCAAATCCACTTACGTCAATTGCGTATCCTATATTTTCTATGGGACTTGCATAGCGCCGGTATTACGAGTCTGACCAAAAGTGAGCGATACACCCTCTCCTTTCAAGCCTGGTACCGCATTTAAAAGTCAGTAGTTAAGAGTTTTACACTACAACGCTGTAGCATAAAACTACTAACTAAAGTGCTAAAAAGTACACTAACACCCATAAACTACCTATTAACCCCTAAACCGAGGCCCCCCCACATCGCAAACACTAAAATAAATATTTTAACCCCTAATCTGCTGAACCGGACATCGCCACCACTATAATAAACATATTAACCCTTAAACCGCCCCACTCCCGCATCGCAAACACTAGTTAAATATTATTAACCTCTAATCTGCCGGCCCTAACTTTGCCGACACCTACCTACATTTATTAACCCCTAATCTGCCGCCCCCAACGTCGCCGCCACTATATTAATTGTATTAACCCCTAAATCTAAGTCTAACCCCCCCTAACTTAAATATAATTTAAATAAATCTAAATAAAATTACTACAATTAACTAAATAATTCCTTGTTAGGGGGATTAGATTAGGTGTAATTAGTTTAAAAAATCTTGTAATTATTTTATTATTTTCTGTAATTTAGTGGGGGGGTTCGTACTTTAGATTTTTTTAAATTGTAATTAATTGTATTTAGTTTAGGTAATTTATTTATTTATAGTGTAGTGTTAGGTGTAATTGTAACTTAGTTTAGGTTTTATTTTACAGGTAAATTTGTCTTTATTTTAACTAGGTAGTTAGTAAATAGTTAATAACTATTTAATAACTATTGTACCTAGTTAAAATAAATACAAAGTTGCCTGTAAAATAAAAATAAACCCTAAGATAGCTACAATGTAACTATTAGTTATATTGTAGCTAGCTTAGGGTTTATTTTATAGGTATTTAGTTTTAAATAGGAATTATTTAGTGAATTGTATTAATTTTATTTATATTTATTGTAATTATATTTGTTAGGGGGTGTTAGGGTTAGGGATAGACTTAGCTTTAGGGGTTAATAACTTTATTATAGTGGTGGCGACGTTGTGGGCGGCAGATTAGGGGTTAATAAATATAAGTGGATATTGGTTGGGTTGTGAGGGCGCTAAGAGAAGCTAAAGGAATCTTAAGTAAAATATAATAGTGAAAAATTCTCACAAAAAGTCAAACCCTGATGATATTATTTACCTTAAAGGTATATATGCAATACTGACCTGTGCTCAGTGTGCCGTACACAAACGTGTCACTTATAATGATGTGTAGGATACATATACAATATTAATAGTATACTAAGGAAATTTTATCAAAAAGATTGAATATTAGTACTCCAGTTAAAGACAGTATAAATATTAGTGGTCAAATATGACAGTTATATGTCCTAAATCAAAAACAGAGGGGTGTTAGTTAATAAGGTGCAACTAAAGATGTGATCCGCTACTGTGTGAAGGTTAATTTATGTGTTAAAAATATAAACTAATACTAAATATTTGTGTGCAAACTTAAATTGATACAGAAAGTTACCGGGCGCTTAACGGATCGAATTATAAACTTCAAAGCTAAAAACCGGTGAATAAATAACTATATGTGTTAAAAATATAAACTAATACTGAATATTTGTGTGCAAACTTAAATTGATACAGAAAGTTACCGGGCCCTTAACGGATCGAATTATAAACTTCAAAGCTAAAAAACGGTGAATAAATAACTATATAGAATACAAATGAGATAAATCATACATACATTTTAATATAATTTAGGCCTCAAGCAATTAAAACTATAATCAGAATAAAAGAATTTCATAAATTCACATATACTAGGGGACGTCTCCCCAAATATAATCAACACTTGATAAGGTTAAAATATAAAATATTCTGGGGGAGCGGAGCCAACTAGGAAACAGTACAGTCGCATATTCCAGATGCTCCGGCTCTAAAATTCATACATAGTGAATTTAAGGACTGTTTCAGCTTAAATATTTGGACCTCCATCAAGACTATCTTACATAAGAGATTTGTGTCCCTATTTGCACGGAGGGATCTATCTGATTGTTTGAATTTCTCAATCTGGAGGCAAGTGTTGCTGCTGAGTGACTCTGAGGTCGGCCATCTTGGGCCTATCATCACATTACTACTCTCAAGCCCTGCGCCCTCCACTACCTCTAAATATGGTGACTGCGGACCAAATAATGGAGGACATACACTCTTTTATAGATAGATGCTGCGGTGTGTTAGAGCGCTTAGCCACTATGCCGCCTCGGCGGCCGGATGTCATATTTGCGGCTCGTACTGATCACTCACCCACTAGCTTGGCTACTTCAGGAGGGGATGACGCCTTGGGGCCCCGGCGTCCCTCACCCTCTGGACATGAGATTCTCAGCGTGGAGAGTGGACCAGTAGCGGCTCACCTGCTCTGGGGAGAACTCGTGGCCATGACGAACCAGGTCAGTCAACCAGCACCCACAGTAGCTATTCCCTCAGCAGACGCGTCTACACATACAGCGCTTGGGCCAGCTATACATCCTGAAGAAATGGGGGCCAGAATATCTGAAAAACGCTGTGGGACCCTAGAGCTACGCAGAGTATATCCCGATACGGTAACTCAGAATTTACAGGCTCCTCTGCTTGCCTTAGTGATAACTTTGACAGACCCACTGCAGCCTTATATACCACTCAGTACAATCTCTTACCTTTTGAGAGGCTGGGATCCCGGTGGTGACTTGAACTATCTAAAGCCTGATTTACCCCACTCTAGAGATACTGCCCTGCAGACACTGTTCTGCAGTGTTTAAGTGGACTTGATCTTAGTAACAGAAATTAACCATTGCTGCGTTAGCAAAAAGGCTGTGAGCTCAATCTTTTAGGACACACTTCTGCAGCCTACACGGTTACTTGTTCATATTGTTTATACTAATGCCCACGTAACTACATATCTACAGATCTCCTTGACAGCTTTTCCTCATCAAACCACAGTCTCATCTAGGTCGCAGTTCTTCAGGGGAACATTTGTAATAGTGGTGCTGCCTGATCTCTTTACATGCAGAGCATTACTTATCATATGCTCTTGATATAAATTAGGTCACATCCATGCTCACTGTTTCGATGGGCTCACTGATACTTCCCTGTTTCTTGCCTTATATCGACCTCCTCAATGTATTAGTTGCATATTTGTTTATAAGTTAATATCACCATTTTAGTGTTCTCAATGTATGCCTGTGTTTAAATTTCACATTAGTGTTCTCTGAATCTCTACTGCTCCAGTCCAATTGTAGGTTATGCATATAATATGTGATTTTTAGGATATTGGAACAGTGTGAGTACCCTACAAGTCTCTAGGACTATTGATCTCTAGGAAAACCACATCATAAATAGTTTTATGTACTTTGTCTTTTCTTGTATATTATTCTAACTAGAGATTGTTTTACTGTTTTGATGTGCCTTTGGGCTGTACCAATACTTCTATCAATTAGTGGTCAGGCTGCCGCGGCCGAGGTAGCAGGACTCTTCTCCCTATCATATCTGAACGACGCCAGCCCCAATCTACACTTATAAGTTATTCGGCAGGCTGCTACTCACATATATCATCAGCTTACATTCAGCACTCTCATTACAACTATTGACTATATGTAGTTCAATATGATACCTGCCCCCTATATATATACATATATGCATGCTGATTATCATATTCAAACTCCCACCTCCCCCCCTCACCCCCTCTTGTTGTTGTTGCTGCTATCGTTAGCAATAATAACATAATAATACATCTCCTACTTTAGGAGACTTAACTACACGGCTTATCTTGCTTATGCCGTAATCTACCCATTTCTGTTTTCATCTTACATTACCATACTAGCTATTCCAGCTCTACTATGCTATTTATTCCATTTGCTAAGTTACCTTTAACCACAACATACCCACCTACTTAAGTACAATAACTATCTATAGCATGTATCCCATTAGACGCAAATACTTACATACTTTCCTTACACCCTATCTAAACGTAAATAAGAAAAAGAGGTTCCATAAGTTAATTCCTATTTAGACTTTTGTCTTCCATCCATATAGTTGAGAATCCTACAAGCATCTTACATTACCATACTAGCTATTCCAGTTCTACTATGCTATTTATTCCATTTGCTAAGTTACCTTTAACCACAACACACCCACCTACTTAAGTACAATAACTATCTATAGCATGTATCCCATTAGACACAAATACTTACATACTTTCCTTAAACCCTATCTAAACGTAAATAAGAAAAAGAGGTTCTATAAGTTAATTCCTATTTAGACTTTTGTCTTCCATCCATATAGTTGAGAATCCTACAAGTTTTACCTACCCACTTTGTTCACTTATATATTTATAAACAGTTAATAAAGCTTGAGTTATATAAGAAAAAAAAAAAAAAAGAGGTTTGGTTATAGAGGTCCAACAGTGATCTCTTCATTAGAGAAACCTTCCACACCTTGAATAGTCCTTCTTGAGGTCCAAGAGTGGCCACTTATAATTACTGGAAGGTATACCGTATATCGGGCAGACTGTGTGAATGCTAATATATTGTATATTGATTATTATCACTGCATAGCATTATATTGTTAGTTCCAAACTGATCTTCTTGTGATATCTCAATGTATATTTTCTTTTTTTTTTGTATGCCTGTTCTTTTATAACCTCAATAAAAAATAATTAAAAAAAAAAAAAAATATATAAAATATTCTTGCCGATAGTTATCTTAAGCAAGAAAAAAGAGCAAGAGCATGAATGTGTGAGTGAAAACAGAATATTGCAAGTTACGTGACTAGGAATTATCGTATTGAGATTGTCTGAACAAATGGATTTCAGTCCGTGTTATTCATAAATTCTTTGTATATTCAAGAACATAAAGTCTCCTTGATGTAAAAATGACACTTTTAGTATGAGTTACCTTGTCTTCTTGTAACTGTTACATTCGTGGCTTACTTGTAGCGATGGTGAAAAAACACTGCCGCATGTGTTTTTTTTCGGCGTCTGACGTCACAGTCCTGTGTTTGTAATAAGGTCCGGGAAATAACCGTATTGATGTTCACGTTTCTTGATTCGAGGATTGGTGCTTCAAGCAGTTCCTGCACTTAGTGCCATGCACGCAAGGAACACAACTTGGAAAAATAAAGATATGCAGTGGTGATATTATGATAACTGAAGATGAAAAAATAACCCTGGTTATTCAGCCTCAATCTCTATTTCAGACTGAAGATGGTGATGAATATATCCTTTTAGAACTTGCAGGCATATCACAAAGTTCAGATATATAGGTAGGTTACACAGATCAACGCGTTTCGCTCTATACAGAGCTTTATCAAGATACTGTGACATTGAATTTTCCGGCTTTCAAATGTGTTCCCAGAACCTGATTGGCTGGACCTCATTTTGAATAAAGGTGGACTTTGGATAACTCATACCTGTGTCAATAAAATCTTGCTGATGTTCACATTATCGTTGTATTTAAGGTGGAAAGTTCTTATTATTATCTTAATTATATACCTTGTCTCTTTTTAAAAAAAAAGACAATATAATAGCCAAAGATTTTTTGCATGGCGTGTCAAGAAAGTTATTCCACATACAAAATTCATACAATAAACTTTGATTACAATATATTTATAGTTTCTATTTAATAATTATATTAAATAAAATCATTTTTTATACGGAAAAAGAGATAAGAAAGACTTAAAAGACTATCGCCTAGATTTAGAGTTTGGCGTTAGCCGTCAAAACCAGCTCCTAACCGGCTCCTAACCGGCTCCTAACGCTGGTTTTGGGCTACCGCTGGTATCTAGAGTCAGTCAGGAAAGGGTCTAACGCTCACTTTCTAGCCGCAACTTTTCCATACCGCAGATCCCCCTACGCCATTTGCGTATCCTATCTTTTCAATGGGATCTTCCTAACGCTGGTATTTAGAGTCGTGGCTGAAGTGAGCGTTAGAAATCTAACGACAAAACTCCAGCCGCAGCAAAAAGCCAGGAGTTAAGAGCTTTCTGGGCTAACACCAGTTCATAAAGCTCTTAACTACTGTGCTCTAAAGTACACTAACACCCATAAACTACCTATGTACCCCTAAACCGAGGCCCCCCCACATCGCCGCCACTATATTAAATTTTGTTAACCCCTAATCTGCCGAACGCACACCGCTGCAACCTACATTATCCCTATGTACCCCTAATCTGCTGCCCCTAACACCGCCGACCCCTACATAATATTTATTAACCCCTAATCTGCCACCCCAACGTTACCGCTACCTTACTTACAATTATTAACCCCTAATCTGCCGACCGCACACCGCCGCCACCTACATTATCCCTATGTACCCCTAATCTGCTGCCCCTAACACTGCCGACCCCTATATTATATTTATTAACCCCTAATCTGCCGCCCCCAATGTCGCCGCTAACCTAAGTTACAATTAAACCTAACACTACACTACAAAAAATAAAAAAGAACTTAGTTACAAAAATAAAAAAATATTTATAAACATTAGAAAAATATTACAACAATTTTAAACTAATTATACCTACTCTAAGCCCCCTAATAAAATAACAAAGCCCCCCAAAATAAAAAAATGCCCTACCCTATTCTAAAATTAAAATAGAAAAGCTCTTTTACCTTACCAGCCCTTAAAAGGGCCTTTTGCGGGGCATGCCCCAAAGAATTCAGCTCTTTTGCCTGGAAAAAAAAACATACAATACCCCCCCAACATTACAACCCACCACCCACATACCCCTAATCTAACCCAAACCCCCCTTAAATAAACCTAACACTAAGCCCCTGAAGATCTTCCTACCTTATCTTCACCACGCCGGGTATCACCGATCCGTCCAGGCTCCAATGTCTTGATCCAAGCCCAAGCGGGGGCTGAAGATGTCCATCCTCCGGCTGAAGTCTTGATCCAAGCGGCGGCTGAAGAAGTCCATCATCGGCAGAAGTCTTCATCCTATCCGGGCAGAAGAGGAGATCCGGACCAGTAGACATCTTCATCCAAGCGGCATCTTCTATCTTCTTCCATCCGATGACGAGCGGCTCCATCTTCAAGACCTCCTGCGCGGATCCATCCTCTTCTTCCGACGTCCTAAAACCGAATGACGGTTCCTTTAAGGGACGTCATCCAAGATGGCGTCCCTCGAATTCCGATTGGCTTATAGAATCCTATCAGCCAATTGGAATTTGAGGGACGCCATCTTGGATCAAGACTTCAGCCGGAGGATGGACGTCTTCAGCCCCCACTTGGGCTTGGATCAAGACATCGGAGCCTGGACGGATCGGTGATACCCGGCATGGTGAAGATAAGGTAGGAAGATCTTCAGGGGCTTAGTGTTAGGTTTATTTAAGGGGGGTTTGGGTTAGATTAGGGGTATGTGGGTGGTGGGTTGTAATGTTGGGGGGGGGTATTGTATGTTTTTTTTCCCAGCAAAAGAACAGAATTCTTTGGGGCATGCCCCGCAAAAGGCCCTTTTAAGTGCTGGTAAGGGAAAAGAGCTTTTCTATTTTCATTTTAGAATAGGGTAGGGCATTTTTTTTATTTTGGGGGCTTTGTTATTTTATTAGGGGGCTTAGAGTAGGTGTAAGTAGTTTAAAATTGTTGTAATATTTTTCTAATGTTTGTAAATATTTTTTTTTTTATTTTTTGTAACTTAGTTCTTTTTTATTTTTTGTACTTTAGTTAGTTTATTTAATTGTATTTATTTGTAGGTATTGTATTTAATTCATTTATTGATAGTGTAGTGTTAGGTTTAATTGTAGATAATTGTAGGTATTTTATTTAATTAATTTATTGATAGTGTAGTGTTAGGTTTAATTGTAACTTAGGTTAGGATTTATTTTACAGGTAATTTTGTAATTATTTTAACTAGGTAGCTATTAAATAGTTCTTAACTATTTAATAGCTATTGTACCTGGTTAAAATAAATACAAAGTTGCCTGTAAAATAAATATTAATCCTAAAATAGCTACAATATAATTATAATTTATTTTGTAGCTATATTAGGATTTATTTTACATGTAAGTATTTAGCTTTAAATAGGAATAATTTATTTAATAAGAGTTAATTTATTTCGTTAGATTTAAATTATATTTAATTTAGGGGGGTGTTAGGGTTAGAGTTAGACTTAGCTTTAGGGGTTAATACATTTATTAGAGTAGCGGCGAGGTCCGGTCAGCAGATTAGGGGTTAATAATTGTAGGTAGGTGGAGGCGACGTTGGGGGCGGCAGATTAGGGGTTAATAAATATAATGTAGGGGTCGGCGGTGTTAGGGGCAGCAGATTAGGGGTACATAGGGATAATGTAGGTGGCGGCGGTGTATGGAGCGGCAGATTAGGGGTTAAAAAAATATGCAGGGGTCAGCGATAGCAGGGGCGGCAGATTAGGGGTTAATAAGTGTAAGGTTAGGGGTGTTTAGACTCGGGGTGCATGTTAGGGTGTTAGGTGCAGACATAGGAAGTGTTTTCCCATAGGAAACAATGGGGCTGCGTTAGGAGCTGAACGCTGCTTTTTTGCAGGTGTTAGGTTTTTTTTTCAGCTCAAACAGCCCCATTGTTTCCTATGGGGAAATCGTGCACGAGCACGTTTTTGAAGCTGGCCGCGTCCGTAAGAACCGCTGGTATTGAGAGTTGCAGTGGCGGTAAATTATGCTATACGCTCCCTTTTTGGAGCCTAACGCAGCCCTTCTGTGAACTCTAAATACCAGCGGTATTTAAAAGGTGCAGGGAAAAAAAGCCAGCGTTAGCTACGCGGGTAGTTACCGACAAAACTCTAAATCTAGCCGTTAATATTTCATTTTTGCAAACAGTTATAAAAAATTAATTATAAAAAATAGTAATTGGGTTATACCTATGAATTATGGCAAAAATTATATTAATATATAATATATTAAACTTATTCAAAAAGAGAGGGAGAAAGATCCAACTCAGAGTTTAGGCCTTTTGGAAACAGTGTGTATATTTATAAATTAATTCAGCCTCTTTTATCAGCAATTTCTTTTCTATGTTCCCTCCTCTCCAATGTTTATGCACTTTCTTAATTCCCCAATATAGCAAATCCTTAGTATTTCCTTTATGAATGGTCTTGAAGTGTTTATATAGGTGAGTGTCTTCAAATACCATTTTTTATATTATTTAAATGTTCTCTAATTCTATCCTAATTAATTAATGGCTAGATTTAGAGTTTTGTCGGTAAGGACCCGCATAGCTAACGCTGGCTTTTTTCTGGCCGCACCTTTAAAATAACTCTGGTATTGAGAGTCCACAGAATGGCTGCGTTAGGCTCCAAAAAAGGAGCGTAGAGCATATTTAACGCCACTGCAACTCTCGATACCAGAGTTGCTTACGGACGCGGCCAGCCTCAAAAACGTGCTCGTGCACGATTCCCCCATAGGAAACAATGGGGCTGTTTGAGCTGAAAAAAAACCTAACACCTGCAAAAAAGCCGCGTTCAGCTCCTAACGCAGCCCCATTGTTTGCTATGGGGAAACACTTCCTACGTCTGCACCTAACACTCTAACATGAACCCCGAGTCTAAACACCCCTACACTTATTAACCCCTAATATGCCACCCCCGCTATCGCTGACCCCTGCATATTATTATTAACCCCTAATCTGCCGCTCCGTAAACCGCCGCTACTTACATTATCCCTATGTACCACTAATCTGCTGCCCCTAACACCGCCGACCCCTATATTATATTTATTAACCCCTAATCTGCCCCCACAACGTCGCCTCCACCTGCCTACACTTATTAACCCCTAATCTGCTGACCGGACCTGAGCGCTACTATAATAAAGTTATTAACCCCTAATCCGCCTCACTAACCCTATAATAAATAGTATTGACCCCTAATCTGCCCTCCCTAACATCGCCGACACCTAACTTCAATTATTAACCCCTAATCTGCCGACTGGAGCTCACCGCTATTCTAATAAATGTATTAACCCCTAAAGCTAAGTCTAACCCTAACACTAACACCCCCCTAAATTAAATATAATTTTAATCTAACGAAATTAATTATCTCTTATTAAATAAATTATTCCTATTTAAAGCTAAATACTTACCTGTAAAATAAATCCTAATATAGCTACACTATAAATTATAATTATATTATAGCTATTTTAGGATTAATATTTATTTTACAGGTAACTTTGTAATTATTTTAACCAGGTACAATAGCTATTAAATAGTTAAGAACTATTTAATAGCTAAAATAGTTAAAATAATTAAAAATTTGCCTGTAAAATAAATCCTAACCTAAGTTACAATTAAACCTAACACTACACTATCAATAAATTAATTAAATAAAATACCTATAATTATCTACAATTAAACCTAACACTACACTATCAATAAATAAATTAAATACAATTCATACAAATAAATACAATGAATTAAACTAACTAAAGTACAAAAAATAAAAAAATATTTACAAATATTAGAAATATATTACAACAATTTTAAACTAATTACACCTACTCTAAGCCCCCTAATAAAATAACAAAGCCCCCCAAAATAAAAAAATGCCCTACCCTATTCTAAATTGCTAAAGTTCAAAGCTCTTTTACCTTACCAGCCCTGAACAGGGCCCTTTGCGGGGCATGCCCCAAGAAGTTCAGCTCTTTTGCCTGTAAAAAAAAACATACAATACCCCCCCCAACATTACAACCCACCACCCACATACCCCTAATCTAACCCAAACCCCCCTTAAATAAACCTAACACTAAGCCCCTGAAGATCTCCCTACCTTGAGTCGTCTTCACCCAGCCGAGCCAAATTCTTCATCCAAGCGGAGCAAGAAGAGGTCTTCCATCTGGTAGAAGTCTTCATCCAAGCGGGGCAGAAGAGGTCTTCCATCCGATTGAAGTCTTCATCCAAGAGGCATTTTCTATCGTCATCCATCCGGAGTGGAGCGGCAGCATCCTGAAGACCTCCGACGTGGAACATCCATCCTGGCCGACGACTGAACGACGAATGACGGTTCCTTTAAATGACGTCATCCAAGATTGCGTCCCTCGAATTCCGATTGGCTGATAGGATTCTATCAGCCAATCGGAATTAAGGTAGGAAAAATCTGATTGGCTGATTGAATCAGCCAATCAGATTGAGCTCGCATTCTATTGGCTGATCGGAACAGCCAATAGAATGCAAGCTCAATCTGATTGGCTGATTGGATCAGCCAATCGGATTGAACTTGATTCTGATTGGCTGATTCCATCAGCCAATCAGAATATTCCTACCTTAATTCCGATTGGCTGATAGAATCCGATTGGCTGATTGGAACAGTTATGTTAGGTTAATTTATAGTTTAATGTTACGTTAATTTTTATTTCACAGGTAAGATTTTATTTATTTAAATATAGCTATATTGTAATTTTAATTTAAAGTTAGGGAGGTGTTAAGTTTAGGGGTTAATAGTTTAATTTAGTGTTTTGCGATGTGGGGGGCTGGCAGTTTAGGGGTTAATAGTTTTATTTAGTGGCGGCGATGTGGGAGGCTGGAGGTTTAGGGGTTAATAACTTTATTATAGTGTCGGCGATGTCAGGGAGCGGCGGATTAGGGATTAATAGCTTCATTATAGTGTCAGTGATGTCGGGGAGCAGCGGAATAGGGGTTAATAACTTTATTATAGTGGCGGTGATGTCAGGGAGTGGTAGATTAGGGGTTAATAACTTTATTATAGTGGCAGCGATGTCGGGGAGCGGCAGATTAGGGATTAATAGCTTCATTATAGTGTCAGTGATGTCGGGGAGCAGCGGAATAGGGGTTAATAACTTTATTATAGTGTTGGTGATGTCGGCAGCAGTGGATTAGGGGTTAATAACTTTATTTAGGTGTCGCGATGTAGGGGGCGACGGATTAGGGTATGTTAGAGCATTAGGTTTAAACGTAAAAAAAAATGTCCCCATAGAAATCAATGGGGCTGCGTTAAGGAGATTTTTCATTCCGCACTTCAGGTGTTAGGTTTTTTTCTAAAACACCACCATATGACGCGCACAAGGAGGCTTTTCAGTAACTCGTAATGGCAGCGCTATGGAGAGTAAAATAACTTTTTTGCCTTAGTTTCGCACCCTGTTTAGCGCAAAACTCGTAATCTACCCAAACGCACTCCAGAATTAAATGTAGGGTCTCCCTTACATAAAAACCAATACCTTCTTTTAAAATTAATATTTCCCTTTGTATTAATTATGGATTCCTGAGATCAGAAACACAATTATCTCATCAGTAATGTACACTTTAGTTTTTTTAACAGCTGCAGGATTCTTAGAATGATATAAGGATACAGAATTATGACTGTGGTCTCCATATAATGATAAGCAGATGAATGAGGATCCTATTTAATGAATCTGCCCACCTGTGTTAGGTGAGAGTGGGCAGCATTTGCTGCCAGAGTTTAAAGGGACACTCAAGTCAAAATTCAGATAGAGTATGTCATTTTATACAACTTTCCAATTTACTTTGTCATCAAATTTGCTTTGTTCTCTTTGTATTCTTTGTTGAACGCTAAACCTACGTAGGCTCGTAGGCTAATTTCTAAGCCCTTGAAGGCAAACTTTTATCACAGTGAATTTTGTTATCATCAAATTTGCTTTGTTCTCTTTGTATTCGTTGTTGAACGCTAAACCTACGTAGGCTTGTAGGCTAATTTCTAAGCCCTTGAAGGCCAACTGTTATCACAGTGAATTTTGCATTTTTTCACAGTTAGACAGTGCTAGTTCATGTGTGCCCTATAGATGACATTGCACTCACTCCTGTCAACAAGTTATATCACTGATGCTACCTTTATCTCTATGTTCATTAGTAGGAATGGCGCCTGACTAACATGTAGGCAGAGAGTTAAAAATAAGAAAATGGGCCATCTAAAATGCTGAAAATGGGATAAAAAAAGATATCGGCCTCTGATATCGGCCTCGCTGATATCGGCCTCAGCATTGCACCAGCAGCTCACAAGAGCTGCTGGTGCAAAGCCGCCCCCTGCTGACTCGCGGCCAATAGGCCGCCAGCAACGGGGTGTCAATCAACCCGATCGTACTAGATCGGGTTGTATTGTGGCAATGTTGTCTTTGTGACCACTGCTTCATAACTGGTGTTTCTGGCGAACCTACAGGCTCGCCAGAAACACGGGGCATCCATACGGAGCGTGATACATATGCCCCTTAAAGTGAAATTATTTTTAGCTCTGTGCTCTACTATAATTAATAATGGTTTACTACATTTTAAAGCGGTAATTTCAGATTGCACACAAGTGCAACACATAACTCATCAATTGGAATCAGTGGCAGAACTTCCAGGGTCACAATGATCGATCAATATTTATTGGCCAAAATTCCAATTCCCCCCGGCCTCGGACCGCCCTGTAAAAGCGTTTCATGGCCCCCTACCGGGTCCCTTGTAGCGGTGGGGGGGGCATGGAGAAGGTACAGTCAGGTGGCGCAGAAGTGTGACTAAGTGGTCTTGTGAGTGGGGACTCCAGTCCGCAGCTGCTGTTTATAGGCTGCTGCTTACTTGCTTGCTTCAGTCAGTGCTTCTATTATAGCAGACAGGCAGCATGAGTTAGAGAGACTCCTGCTGTTATACTCACACTCCATTCAATTCACCTAAGGCAGCCATATTTAAAAAAACAACAACAAAGAAAATCTAATGGTGACGCTCCACATGAAACAACTATTTTCTCTACAAGGCACATAGTTTTGCACAGCCCTTAAATGGACATTTTCAAGAAATGTGTCCAAAATGATATTATAACTTGTGTGTTTTCAGAGTCTCTCTTATAAATATTGCATTGGAGATATTAATATTGGTTAAATATTGTTAGTTATTCAAAACACTGGTCCTCATAGAAAGGACTCCAGAATACATTAGTTCTTAATTGGCCGGCTGCACTCTTTTTTCATGGTCTATTTAGCAACTTTTCTTGTCTGTTTTTTAAACAGGGAAATGAGCAGCGGTAATAGAAAGGGCTTTAATCATCGTCCCGGATTCTGGCATTTAAATTACAGATGGCTTTTTAAAATTAAACACACAGTCTCAGCAGGTTTAATTGAGCCATCAGTTCTGCTTAGCACTTTATGTTATTTTAAACAATGACAAATTAAAAATTCATTACTTGAAAGAAGAGATTCAGAAGCGTGTTTCTCGTCTTGTAGCACAAACTGTGTGGGAAGGAATCATGACGGTTTTCCCTGCTTGTCCCAACACTGAGAAGCAAAGAACGTAATATTACAGCTGATATACAAGAGTAGCTACCGTCATCCTTTATATTGTATCATTTCAGGCTAGTAGAATCTTTATATTAGGCTGGTATAAAAAAGCTATTTATTTCATTAGGCTAATTAGGATTACATTATAAAGATAAACACGTGCATCAGCAAATGAGTAATTTAGTGCTCATGCCTTTGATCTCAAAATGCTTTCAAAATTTAGTGTGATGTTAAAATAATTATGAAAGTTTCACAAATGTTTAAACACTGTGTGGAGCTATAACCTTTCCAAAAACTTTTTTTATACTGACCATATGTTAAAAAAACCCACATATATTTACAGTCTCCGTAATTTATGGGCCAAACAGACTATAGTAAAAGCTGCCTGTTGGGCAAATTATATAATTCAAGAAGCAACAAATAAACACATATAATATATTTTAAAATATTATATTTTATATTCAAGAGAGATAGTATTAATGCTATTTCCAAAATCTAAAATGTGTACAACGCCAGCCTCTCAAGATATCTAAAGAGAGACTGTACGATAATGCTGTGAGATTGCTACTTAAGGGATTAAAGTCTTATCGGACCATTCTCTATCCCAAGAGTAATTTTAACCACTTAATTCTAAATACCTAACCTTAACCTTGCATATATAAAATTATATATATATTGTATTTCCGGCAATAAATTGATATCTCTATATAAGATCAACACTCACAGCTTACCACCAGTCTTGATAAAGGCCTAGGAAGGGCTGAAACACGTAGACCTGGTAAGCATTATTTCATTAGGAGGATCATTTTGAGAACATTATACACATTGTTTTTTCCTTTTTATTCACAGGTTTTTTGTTTGTTTGGTATTTTATCCGTTGTGATTGTTTTTGATTTTTGGTTTTGCTTTTAGCATTTCTCACATTTAATTTTATTTCATTTTTATTTTTACTTCGATTTGTTGTTTTTTTCACTGGGGCATAGCCCCCACGGACATCTAAGTCCCAAGGGAGAAGGATACCACTACACCGAAGTCACCGGACACAATTGGACTTTTTCATTTATTACATATCTTACTTCACATGATTGACATTTTTTTTTGAAACATTGTTGCAATTCACTTTTAAATACCATTTGGTTTGATTGACGCTATGGATTAATTTATATACCTCACAACACAAATCCCTTTTTTTGGACACTTGATTGCTGAATCACCCTATTTATACTTTGGATTAGACAGCACTGTATATTATTATTGCATACCTTATCTATGTGTAAATCTGTTATCATTTTATGCATCATTGTTTTTATGTTTTATTAGCGTGGATCCATGCACATGTACTATTGCATTTTTTAACATAGAGTTTTTATCATTGTTCTTATAATAAACTCATACTTTTTAGTGAACTACAATCACCCACATTCATACCTAAACCTTAGCCTTCGTACTGTTGGCACCTGGGCATAGTTCCCACATTTGTCTTTCCATAGGTGATAGCTAGGTATCACAGTCTCAGGCATTTAAGGTTGAGTTGGCGCTGGGGTATACCTCTGTATCATATATATATATAACCATACATTTATACAAATAAATAAAACAGAGACAACTTTTTGTTTGGAAAAATTTTGACCGTCACACGTCGAGAATTTTTATTTAACTTATTAAATTTAATTTAATACCAACAGAAACACTATGATGGCAGCAAAGAGATCAACTAACCCAAAACTGCAGGAGATCATCGTCCCAAAATGGAATTGGCAGCAGATTTTACTCTGCTCCAGGAGATGTCACTGAGGGATTTCTGAGATTACGTGACCACCCCGCAAGGGGGAGGGAGAGGGGTTACCTCATGTGCCCCTGATGCCTACCGCCCCTCCCCAACAGTTTGGTCATCACTCCCCCTAGGTACCTTCTCCTGTGCAACAGGGCCATGATCTCCAGCACAAGTTAGCATTTTAATGATACTCTTGCCGCCACCAGACCACAACCTGACTTACAGGAAGGGTGAGATAGACCTCTGTATATTCCTAATAAATAAATCAAGGCCTATATCAGTTACTGGTACTTTATTCTATTGTATAAACAACATAGTATTGTTGAGAAGAAACACTCATGTTAATTAGGATTGGACACAAACCCTGAGTACCAGGGTTCCCATAGCAACTATGTTAATTAGGATTGGACACACATGATTCCCATTAATATCCCTCCAATCAGTTTTCATTATGTATTTTATATAGCAAGTGTATGTTCATTATTTTTAATTAATAGCCTGAGGAAACAGCCCCATAGAGGCTGAGAAACGCGCTGCTTTTAATCAAGTATATAATTTTTATTAATCTGTACACTTGCTGCTGTTTTTTTCTGGGGCATTTTTTACCCCTGAACCATTTTGGGAACAATGTTCTGTTTGCTGAAACCTTGGGAATCAGTCAGCTGGGCGGCTGAGAAGCTCCAGCCTGTGTCTATTGCACCTGGAGGTGCTTAGACATATGTAAGTGTGCCTATTTCCTATATATACACATCCAGTATCAAACTGTGCTGGGCTATTTTGGCTCTGTATCCCTTTATATAGAAACATTTTGGACACCACAGGTGAGGTCTCTTCCTTGGATTTCTGGCTGCACTCGTTCAGTTTGCTGGGCTACTGTGAGGTTCCAGTCTGCATCTTTGCACCCCAGGGTGCAGTTTGTTTGTGAGTATATTTATTGCCTAAATTGAATCCATCCTGTGTGTTTGGTATTAGACCATTGGGCGCCTCTGTATTCTTTTCTTCTATATCAGTTAGGTGAACCTTATCCCTTCAATATAAATCTGTTCTGTCAGCTGTGATGGCTGTGTGCCGTACCACAAAGCCACCAGATTCTGTGATGTCTTGGCCAACAAGAAATTCATTTTTTTTTCTTACTCTATAGGCTGCGCTATATAATCTCAGGATAATGTTGGACCAACCTAAGATAATTCCCAGTATGCAGGTTCTGATCCAATTAATGTTCGCTTGCATAATTTTTATTAACTAGAGTACTGGGACAGCACCTACATTGTTACCCCCAAGTGAATAACCATAATGTGAGGTCTCCCCATCTTAAGTGGGCCTCGTAAATGATGTCCACTAACTGAGGACAGCACATTCCCCTATGTCCTAACCACCTAACAGATGCCTTGGGAGATGGAAAACCCAAATTTTGCCCCACGGAAGTAAAATGCACCGAAAAGTGACCTAATGAACGTAGGAGTGTCCCACGATCCAAGCACTCTTTGATCCCAGTGTGCCTCCTGTGGAAACAAAAGAGATTAGCATCTGGAAAAATATTACTGATAGCCTTAAACTATCAGACGAACATACCCTCTAAAATGATTGGAGCTCCAACGCCTCAATCGTTTAATGTTTTCATTGGAAGAACCCATTAGTGCCACATTAGTGGTAGCCCCTATGCAAAAAGAATGTGGTGCTATTTTAGTAATGTCCAGCCGCTGCTTTATTCAATACCCAACTAAACTGAAATTTTGAAAGGGAGCTCCCATCGTTATACATCAAGAATTATCCTTGTGTCTGTGGCCTGAGCACCAGAAACTTGTTGACTAACTTCACTGGACAACAAGGGCTATCTGCAACTGGGGGGATTGTAAGCCAAACACCCATACCCAATTGGTCAGTTTTGGAACGGGGAATAAACAGGAGCAATAAGTCTGAGGAAACCCTAACGTGTTCTAACTGTACACCTACGCCTGATATTCGCTTTTGAAGGAACAACCCATTGTAGCTGCATTGGGAACTAAGCATCTAAAGGTCTCCCATTCAAATCTTGATAATGGGTCAGCCACTAAATTATTAACCCCAGGTACATGTTTTGCTATGAATTGGATATTGAGTTCTAGACAGCGCAACACCAGATGCCTCAACAAGGTCATTACCACTGAAGAGGTGGCGGACAAGTTATGAATTGCGTATACCACGCTGATGTTGTCTGTCCAGTTTTGTCTTAGAATTTTCCCCCCAAATTTCAACTGACATTGCTATGGGAAAAAGTTCAAGGAGAGTTAAGTTGTGAGTCAAGCCCAGAGTTACCCATTGACTTGGCCACTGTCCTGCACTTCATTCTCCCTGAAAATAAGCCCCATAGCCATGTGCTCCTGCCACATCTGTAAAAAGGTGTAACAGCTGGCTAGACACCGGAACAGTGTACCAAACACTCACCCAGTTGAATTTCACCAGGAAGGATTCCCAGACTAACAAATCTGCTACCAAGTCCTCTGAGAGTATAATTTTGTGCGTGGGCTTAGATCTGCCGCTAATCTGCGATTAAAAACCCTGTCCGAACCATTTCTAACATAGCTTGTATTTTATCTACTGGAAGTCTACAGACCATCTCCACAGTGTCTACCTAAAATACCCAGAAAGGTTAGGCAAGTAGTGGGGCCTTGGGTCTTATCCTCAGCTAGGGGGACCCCAAAATGGGATGTAAGATTCTGCATCCCATTTATAAGCCTTAAACATTAAACATTCACCCGAATCAGCTCTCCCTACTAGAAGGAAATCGTCCAGGTAATGAGCTATGGAATCGCTGCCTGCCCTAGTTGCTACTGCCCAATGAAGGAAAGTGCTGAAGGACTCAAAGAGGGCGCATGAAAGTGCACAACCCATGGGCAGGCAACGATCCACATAGAATTCACCCTGGAACTTTACATCCCATAAGGTGAAAAACTGATGGGTGAAGAGGCAACAAACAAAAAGCGGCTTCAATATCTAATTTCGCCATTAGGGCACCCCTACCTGCCTGTCTAACCAGATCCAGGGTGCTATCAAAAGATTGGTAACACACTGAACTTAGCTGAGGGTTTATAGCATCGTTAACTGAGCTACCCTTGGGGTACCAGAGGTGCTGTATAAGGCAACATGTTTCTAGTTATTTTTGGAGTACTACCTCTAGAGGAGATACTACTAAATTTGGAAGGGGAAGATAGGGGAATGGTCTTATCATATGACCAGCGGTCAACTCTTTGTTAAATTTTTCTTTTACTGCCAGATGTTGCTGGTAAATTTCTATGAACTTTTGAGCCTTTAATTGTTTGAAAAATCGGAATAAGAAACCCATAGGTAAAACCCTCCCACAGTAATTTGGCTGCTGACTAATCTGGATAATCATGTAACCAGGGCTTAAGCGCGTGAACCCTCCCCGGAGACTGCACCTTTTGTTGCCATATTGGTATTAGGGGCTTTCCCGGATGCCGAGGTATCTTTGCGCTTAAAGCAGTCATTGTCGAGGTGGGGACCGGTGCAGAATTTGCAGATGTGTCTAAAGTTACAGGTGTTAGCTCTCTCACATTTTCGTTCCTGAAATGGCCAGCATGCCCCACTCCTCTTCCTATTTCTGTTGCCACAAAATGTTTGTAAACTAGTATTCGCTGAAGGGAAGGAAGTAGCATTGGGAGGTACCATACGCCGCCATAACTGTGAGTCGATGGAATCAAATATTGGGACTGGGTTACTAGCCATTTTTCTTCCTATATTCCGAATCATACTCCCTCCACGTTCCTTCACTATAGTGTCTTTAAGTTCCAGTGAATGGTATCCGTATATTTTAAAATGGCCAAATTTTGCAAGGGGTATTTCTCAAGGTAGCAGGGAGAGAAGACCCTAAAACATTGCAGCCACTCTTTAAAAGTGTCTGGACGTTTGAATTTCTTAGGGCCTGTCCTTTCCGCACTCCTTTCATGTTGCCTATAAGCATCAATAGACAAGTCAAAAATATTAATATATTTACCTTGGTGTATACACTTCACTATTTTAGGGCGTAAATGAGCGTGAAGGGAGTACATTTTTGCTGGGCTGGCATCTTTCTTTCAGAAACTGCCCCCTGGGGGGTGTACTTTCTAATGGGAGGGGGGCTGCGCCTTCACTTTGATTGGGCTGAGAAGAGGCTCCACTGACCTGTTTACTAGAACCTGAATAACATTTCCTAAGGATTTTTTTAATCATCCTAAACATCCTCTTTTGTCCTTTGACCTTCAGACCTAGAGATTTGGCCCATCTGAGGAATCATTACGGTCATGTGTGAATGTGCAAGACTCACTGTGTACCGCAGTTGCAGGATTTGGTAATGATGTGGCTGCGCCTGCTGAAGGTGTTTCTGCCGCTGTTGAAGCGGAGGGATTTGGCTCCTGCTGATCTTTTGAAGTAACCGGATTGACCTGTTACATTGTCACTGGCAATGTTGATGCACCTGGAGGAATGCTCGTGGCCGTGCCTGAGTGCTCTGCTGACAATACCCCCTGCAAGAGATCCAAGAACTTGCTAGCACATTGTATATTGGGATCGGGAGTATCAGAGATGGTAAACAGGGATGGAGAGGAAATTGGCATAGAAGAAGTATGCAAAGAGTTAACATTCATGAACTGTCATTCAATGAAGTTACATTCATACCTCCCTTGTTCTGAAGTCGCCCATTATTAACACTGTTTTGCACAACAAAACCCCATTCATTCAAGTGGGAAGTAAGATTACCCCTGTTTTGCTGACCTGACACATCACACCCCTTGAACCTATCAAAGGATTAAGTGGAAGACCTGGAATGTTAGCAGCAATCCCAGATTGAATAAATGCATTGTCCTGGCCTACTGCATTGGGCATATTGCTAAAACTAATTACTGCGCTATTGTCTGCAGCAGCTGTAATATTTGCCACTGAAGTAGGCCTTTTTCCTTTAGTAAATTCTAGAGGCCTTTTGTTGGTTTAAAGACATTTTGCCCCTTATCTGAGAACCGATCCTACTGGCTACTGTTTTTCTAACTATTTTGCGCTGTGCCAATTGACCTGTTCTATGAATGCTTTATTCTTTGGGCCTTATGCTGCGCTGTGAGCCATTACCGCTGCACTGTTTGCTACCTAATTTCCCCCTCTGGGCTCCCTGTCTCAATGTCGCCTCATGGTGTTCACCTGAGGGACCGTGCTGCCGCCATGAAGATTCTCGATGAAACCTGTAGTGGCCACTCCCTCTGCTGCAACTTCCTTGATGCTCGCGCCAGAACTACATTTCAGGAAGTAGGCCGCGAGACCTGGAGTTGCCACGGAGCTGGGCCTGGAGCATCCGGATGCTGACTAGTAGGCCGCATGGTCTGTATGGTTTGTATAATGGGCTGCACAGGTTCCAGTTCACTTAAGGAAGGCCACATTTGAATCAGTAGGGGGTTTGAAGGCAGTGGGAGTGTGGCGGAAGCAAAAGGGACAGAGATAGAGCCTGATGGGATAGTTATTTCTACCCGGGGCACATAGTTAATGTCTGATAGGGCCATTACTGATACAGGGGGTGTTGCGGTAGAAGAAATAACACCCAAGGGTGAACTTTGGCCTGCTGATCCAGCCATCGCAGTCGCAAAGGATGCTTAAAAAGATCAAAAGTCCGTAGCTGACTAGCCGCAGATGGCGGAACCGCTGCAAAAAGAGGGGCTAACTGAATATCTGGCAAATGATGAGTTTGCAAAGCTGATGCCAGATTTATTTGAGATTGGCCAGATTAAACAGCAGGCTGTGAATCACTAGGGATCTCCTCAGCAGAAACATCCTGGGCATTATGAGGAGCATATACTAAGGCCTGGCCTAATGCTGCATTTGAGTAGGGGGTATAACATCAATATCCTCCTCAAATTGAGAACCAATACTTATCTGGCTATTTGTCCGAGCAGAAGCAGATGGATCCTGACCTTCCTGATAACGCCTTGGAGGTAACACAGAAGGCTTGAATGCTGCATGATCAAAAAAGAGACTTCACACCTTTGGGACTGGATGGAGAAGTAAAAGTAGCTTGCCTGTTTCTAGCTTTTAAGGTAAGGAGGGGCCCTCCTAACTTCTGTAACATTGTTGCGGACACTAAACCAACCCTCTTCTCCTATCCCACTATCCTACAGCCTTAACCCTTTGCACGCTCCAGGTCATTGCTTGGCCCTACACTAACTATGTAGCTGAACACATCACTGTTTAAGACAGATGGTTTGCAGTAGATCCTCTTCTGAATACATTTCAATTACCCCATGTGAACAAAGTACCAGACAGTTTTCAGCAGTGAAGCACATTGATTTGTATTAATAATAATGTGTCTATAGCTGCAATGTGTCCATAGTCCCAATGTGGCAATTAGAATGTGGCTAAAAGAACCTCGTCTATGCAGGAATATCAGCTTGTGCATTAGCATTGGTTAGAGTAATGCATGCCAGAGAAGTCTCTGCAGTCTATGGGAAGTCTGCCTTAATCCCAAAAGCCAACCTTATTCCCTAACCCCAACTTCACCTGAGATCAATAACTTAAACTTAAGGAATTCCGGCACTAGAAAGTCACAGACAGCAAGACCACATCAAGTACAAGATATTTACCCATCACATTATGGTCAGCAATATTGTGGCCACATAATAATTCAGTAGTTGTAGACTGTCAATGTGTTTTATTTATTGCTTCAGACTGATCAAAAATGTTGTGCTGTACTTTTAAGTTTGGTGACAAAATATTAAGTTCTTTATGCCCCTATGTGGTCGGGAGAAGGTGTATTAAAGATCTAGTGAGCATATAAAGGACACCAGGGGTTAAGAATAATAAAATCAAGTGTATGAGTTGTCTGTTGATAAAATAGCACAAGTATTGCTACTGCAGCCACCTGTCATCTACCACTGATCTGGGGGAAAAGTCATCTATGATGTGTAGAAGTGCTGCACAATGATGGACTTTGTGCTGGATTTTCAGAAAGGTCAATGGGTTTAGAAACTTGGCAGCAGTTAATAATGTGAAGCAGGCCACAGTGAATAACACAAATGTGAGAGATATGGGGCAAATAGGGAGTGGCACTGGTACATATGTGAAGAGCTTTGTAGTGCACGGAACGTGTTAGTATATGTATAGTAGGTTTTGGCAGGAACATTTGAGAAAGTGAAAATAGCTTCTGTAGTTTTCATCAATCAAGTTAAAAAGAACAATCTCTTGGCTTCGTTGTTTTAGAGTGAGCCAGGATGTGTCTGGAGACTGTTCTGTGCCAGTTCCTGGAGATCTTGGCAAGAGTACAGTTAGGATAACTGTGTTCTTTGGGCATTTTATGACACATCTGTTGTATTAATTATCTCTACCCTAATTGTTGCAAACTATTTATGGAAATAAAAAGCTTTGGTTTCGCTTACATTGAATTTAACCACATGGGACCAAACAATATTAGTAGCTTTTGTGCTTCTAATGAATAATAAACTTGCCGAGCAGAGACAGGATATAAAGATTGCAGCCAAAAAAAAGTAAAGTATAATAACATCTGAAACATATGAGTGGAAGAAGCCCGGGCATCTGGCGCCAACAGGAGCTGTCACAGCGGGTTCGACTGATAAAGAAAAGAGAGGCGGAAGTGACAGGATGTGTCTCTCATAACATTTGAGTTTGGATGGAAGAAGAACAATTTATCTTTTCTAAGTAAAAATGCTAAAGATTATATAAAACGTTTCATGTGCATGATAGATATTTGTATTACAGTTTTAATAAATTGTATTAAAATGATCAAACTATAACAGCAAATAAATCATTTATTTCCAAACCTTAATACTAATGAAAACTGCCATTAAGCTCTTGGCATCCAAGGGGTTAAACCTAACCCATAGCCCAAATCCTAAATACCCATAATGTTATAAGACACAACCATAAAAGACATAAAGCTTAGCAATAACCTATAAATTATATAGCTCTCTATTTTGAGTTTAGGGCTAACAGGAAGAGCATGTCTGTCCAATACTGGTGCTTAGGGACAAATTTCTCAATGACTGATAAGCATAATGTCCTCTGCTTCATTGGTGGGTAGTGATACGCCTCACAAGCACAAACAAAATAAATAAATCAGCACAGTACTCAGGGACATCTGTTTTAAAAAAATTAAATAACAATTGTAATACATTTTAGTCTTTTTTGATGCAGCAGTGAAAGAAAAATTGTAATAACCCTTTTGAGGAACAAATATGATATTTTTATGGAACACTCAGACTTTGGAGTAGTGTTTAAATGCTTCTTCCATTTACAAATTAACTTTAAGTTCCACAACATTTACAGTATCTAAATTTTATTTTATATGTTAGTAGTAACTTTTCTACCAACCAGTGTTGTTTATCCCCAAAAAGCAAAAACAGAGATAACCAGTAGGACCAATGAATTCTCCAGGATATTCCCCCATGAGCAATATCATAATCATCATAATAGAGTGGCCAGGAGGCTGCCTTGGCTGAAGAAGACATCTGGCATAAAGAGTCTAAAGCCACTGTTGCAGGTGACAATGCTGGTAGGATTACACCTCCCATTAACATCATTCAGTCCCAGAGATAACTGTGTTTCTAGCCCAATACATCTCCCTAGTCATAGGGCAAGCCTGATTTAAATCCAAACCTACCCTGATCATATCACTAACCCCAAGTCTAACCCTTATATACCCATAAACCCAATCATAACCCTAATTCTACATCTAAACATACACCTAACCAGAACCATATACTAGCCATAAACATATACCTAACCATATACTAGCCCTAAAGCAAATCATAACCCCAATTCTATATCTAAACTTACACCTAATCATAACCATATACTAGCCCTAAACCCAATCATAAGCCCAATTCTATACCTAAACATACACCTAATCATAACCATATACTAGCCCTAAACCCAATCACAACCCCAATTCTTTACCAAAACATACACCTAATTGTAACCATATACTAGCCCTAAACCCAATTATAAGCCCCATTCTATACCTAAACATGCACCTAATCAATCATAACCATATCTCTAAACCCAATCATAACCCTAATTCTTTACCAAAACATACACCTAATCATAACCATATAGTAGCCCTAAACCCAATCATAACCCCAATTCTAAACCTAAACATACACCTAATCAGAACCATATCTCTAAACCCAATGATAACCCTAATACTATACCTAAACATACACCTAAACATAACCATATAGTAGCCCTATCATAACTCCAATTCTATACTTAAACATACATCTAATTATAAACATATACTAGCTCTAAACCCAATCATAACCCTAATTCTACATCTAAACATACACCTAACCATAACCATATACTAACCATAAACTTAATCATAACCCTAAATCTATACCTAAACATACACCTAATCATAACCATATATTAGCGCTAAACCCAATCATAACCCTAATTCTATACCTAAACATACACCTAATCATAACTATATACTAGCTCTAAACCCAATCATAACCCTAATTCTACATCTAAACATACACCTAACCATAACCATATACTAACCATAAACACAATCATAACCCTAAATCTATACCTAAACATACACTTAATCATAACCATATACTAGCGCTAAACCCAATCATAACCCTAATTCTATACCTAACCATACACCTAACCACAACCATATCTCTAAACCCAATCATAACCTTATCGTAGACCTAACATACACTTAAATACAACCATATCCCTAGCCCTCAACCCAATCATAACCCTTATTCTGTTCCTTAGCATAACCATATACTAGCCCTTAACTCAATCATAACCCTTATCCTATACCTAAACATACACATAACCATATCTCAAGTCCTAAACTTAATCATAACAGTAAGTATATACCTAACCTTACACCTGGTAGCACCTGACTTGTTACAAAGTTTCTCAAAAGGCAACAATTTGACAAATAATTTAAAACAATGTATAATTAAACTTTGGACTTCAAAGGAAGCAAAAATCACAATAGTGCGATATTGTCAAACAATCACAAAGTACTAAATGTAAAGTACTTAAAGGATAGGTCTGAAAAGTTATACATTTATTGTATCTTCTGTCTATAAATTACAGCAACAAAGATGAAGAAGCTAATTGTTATAACTGTCAGTCTCACATGAAAGGATTTCTTCAGTAAGAATTGAGGAAACCGTATTTTGCTCATAGACTGAGAGTTGTATTAATTTTGATATGTGTGCAGATTACACAAGGTTGTCTCATATAATAAGCTGAGAGGAAACTTAAGTGCTTTAAACAGGTTTGATGGATCTCATAATATTAGTTCAAACATATGATACTGGTGTAGAGAACCAGGAGAGAATAGAGAGAAAGAGATTTACAGACCACCACACCTAAGCATAACCCTAATCCTATACCCAAGTACCATACACATAATCATAACCCTAATCCTATATCTAACCACCATACACCTAAGCATAACCCTAATCCTATACCTAAGCACCATACGCCTAACCATAACCCTAATCCTATCTATAACCACCATACACCTAACCATAACCCTAATTCTATATCTAACCACTATACATACACCTAATCATAACCCTAATTCTATATCTAACCTCTATACATACACCTAATCATAACCCTTATTCTATATCTAACCACCATACATACACCTAATCATAACCGTAATTCTATATCTAACCACCATACACCTAACCATAAACCTAATTCTATATCTAACCACCATACACCTAATCATAACCTGAATCCTATATCTAACCACCATACACCTAAGCATAACCCTAATCCTATACCTAAGCACCATACGCCTAACCATAACCCTAATCCTATATATAACCACCATACACCTAACCATAACCCTAATTCTATTACTAAACACCATACACCTAACCATAAACCTAATCCTATATCTAACCACCATACACCTAACCATAACCTGAATCCTATATCTAACCACCATACACCTAAGCATAATCCTAATCCTATACCTAAGCACTATACACCTAACCATAACCCTAATCCTATATCTAACCACCATACACCTAACCATAAACCTAATCCTATATCCAACCACCATACACCTAAGCATAACATTGTTCTTAGCCCTAAACCCAATAATAACCCTACACTTAACCATACTCAGGTACTGCACTAAGTTTTCAAATTTCATTAGCAACTAAACATGTGCAATTCGTTTCGTTCCAAATAAAAATTCGGACGATATTCGAGTGATTCAGAGATTCAAATGTATCCGAATTTCCGAATCACCCTAGTAATGAAACTAAACTGATACAAATGAATTTGTAACGAACAATCAGAATTAGTTTGGATTCATTTGTTTTATTCGAATGGCCATGGCGCGATAGTCTGACTTTCTTATTGTTAAAAAAAAAAATAGAATAGAGATATATTACAATTAAATATAGTGAGATAGAACAGTGAAATAATTCCTTTTTTGTTGGTTGGAACCATCTGAATCAATGTAACATATCAAATTAATCCGAACATATCGAACTTCCGAATACATCCGAAACTAATGCATCCGATATTGAATCAATCCGAATGCATCCGAAACGAATGACCGCTATAGCAAATAAATCCGAATGCATCCGAAACTAAATTTAAAATATACTGAATCGATACGAAACAAAATTTTCCAATGTGAACATGTCTATTGGCAACAAGAGATAGTATGTAGCAATAGCTAAACTAATAAAGTAAAGCAATTGCCTTTCATAGCTTTACCATATATAAGTATGCACCTGACAATGCTTCTAAATCCAAAACACTCCTTCCTACATTAGATTTTTTGTACGGTTCAAAATGTATGTGCAACTGTGTAACATTTCATCCAACTCCAGAACATGAAGGCTTGAAATAGGCCAGGATTTAATAATCTCTGACCTTAAAGTCAATTCTTTGATTTGCTGCACCAAAGAACTGTATTTTCATTTTTATTTAACTGGGTTCCCAAAGTCATGTTTGTGCAGGTCTGGTCTGTCCAGCAGCTCTCTGTATCAGCTGGTGAGTAACTGATCCTTTAGTATCAGTTGTGCACAAACGTACATTTCAGTGTTGGCTTGAATGACCTATAAGTAAAACTGACTGTGTCTGCATGATATGTGCATGGATAGGGAAGTTCTAAAATCTGTGGTACATCTGGGACCCCTCAGATCAAGATCTTGAAATTCTGAGATAACTCAGGGTTTGCTAAAAATGGGCTTCTACTGTTTGTTACCCGTAACAATGCTAGACCAAGGGAGGACGTTTAATAGCTATAGCTGATAACACAATAGCAATGCTGTCATTATTTCATAGATGTGCAACTGACACTTGTATTCTGGGCAAAGAGCAGAGAAGCATTAGGGAGAAGAGTGGCATCTGCTAAGGAGATAAAGAGTGGCATCTGCTAAGGAGAGTTTTTGTATGTTTCCTCATTTGTTTCTCTTCCAGCTATATACACAATGTACTGTAATCTAAAAAACACCAGCTTTCAAATCTATACGTGTTTGATACAATTACTTGTACTCATTTAGCCTATTATTTGCCATCTGGTTTTCAGATCCAGTGTCTCTCTATTCCCATCTATTAGTTAATTAATTTATTTATTGCGATTCCCAGAGTTCACTTACGACATTGTTTCATTTTTAAAGTTTTTGTTTTGTGCACATAAACATATATAGATGGCCTGGATCTGGGAATCAAGAATTAGGGGATGAACACAGTCATATGCAACAGTTCAATAATAAAAAACAGCTCCTATTGCAATAAAATATAATATACCAAAATTCTTGTACGAAAATATTATTTGTCAACAAGGGGGAATAGTTTTTTTTTGGAGGGTTTATGACATGAAATTAGGTATTTCATATTCTGCCTAACTGGATATTCCGGTTTCCAAATTTCTGTTCTGTAAAAGCTTTATAGTTTCTGTCATGGGATGCAGGACACAGCATAGAAGGTGCAACACTATTTTATTACAGAGCATAGAAGTATACAGCTTATACAACACATCTAACTTGGTAACTGCGACAAAGACAATAACGGCCCTAAACCACACCCCCATCTGGTGACGTCACTTCCCATTCTCATCACATCTTCCTCCTTTTCAAAGGACAAAGTACACATTTTTTTTTTAATACATCAAATAACAAGGTATACAAGAGGCATACAGAAATAGTTTTGTTTAGTATACAACAAATAACAAGTTAAAGAGAATATATATATAAACAATAATGCTAATCCCAATATCGGGCTGGAAGTTTCACCACCCTTCCCTTGATGTCATTTTGCATGAACTGTCCTCTGATACAGAAGAAGGTGATTGAGAGACTGATGGAAGCAAATAAGTATCCCCACTGTAATCTTGCTGAGGGGAAGGCACCCCTCTTAAAACAGGGGATTCCACCGGCAGTGGTACTGAGGCATCCAGTCCCAAACTGTCAGATACTGGCTGAAGATGCCTTCGATTTCGCCGTGTGACTGTCCCTCCATCAGTAAGGACTACATAAGACCTTGGTTCTGGAGAGCATCCAATTACCGTGGCAGACGTCTTCCATTTCTTCTCATCATCCAGTTTAACTCTGACACTTTGCCCACATTCAGCTCCTGCAAGGGCCTCACAGAGTGTTTCCTGTCGTAGAATAATCAATAGCCCCTTTTAGCCTTTTCATCCCTCTTAAGGACCTCGTCTCGAGGAACAGAGCTAGTTGGCTGTAAGACACCCACAGAGGGTAAAGTGGTGCGAATCTGACGTCCTAGCATCAGCTGTGCTGGGCTAAAACAAGTGGCTTGAATGGGAGTCACCCTATAGGCCAAGAGGGCTAGGTACGGCTTAGACTGCTTCAAAATTAACTTTATTGTTTGAATTGCCCTTTCAGCCATTCCATTGGCCTGTGGGTAATGTGGACTTGACGTAGAATGGACAAAATCATATTCACTGCTGAAAGAACTGAACTCCGTGGAAACAAACTGCATTCCGTTATCACTCACTAACTCCATTGGTATGCCCCACCGGGTGAACAAGCTCTTGAGACAAGTGATGATGGCTTGACTTGTGATCTCATTCAAGGGTGCAATCTCCAAATACCTGGAATAGTAGTCAATCACGACTAGGTACTTTTTCCCGTGCAGTTCGCACAAATCAGCAGCTAATTTCTGCCACGGGCCTGCAGGCAGCGGAGTAGAAATCAAGAGCTCCTTTCTCTGAGTAGGCCAGCGTTCCTGGCAAAAGGCACATTTTGACACATGGCGTGGTATGTCAGAATTGATCCCAGGCCACCATATTGCCATAGCTGTCCTTTCTCTGCACTTTGTAATAACCAATTGGCCATCATGAATCCTGCTTAACATCTCCTGCTGCATGTTAACAGGAATAACAATGCGGTCCTGGAACAGCACCAACCCCTCCAGCTCTGTGAGCTGCGACCTTTCTGACTGGTAAGAACTTAAAGACATCCAGGCTGCCTGGCTCTCGGGCCAACCTTCTTTTATGTACTTAATAACTTCTTGATGGTCAGTATCTAAATATGTCTCCTTTCTTATTTGCTCTAGCTTCCATGACGAAAAGGATTTGGATGCCAGAACTGAATCTACATACACTTTCACATCTGATTCCATTGAAGATTCTTCAGCAGCAACCAGTGGGAGCCTGAAAAGTGTATCTACCACTACCAGTTGTTTCCCCGGCACATGCACTGCCTGAACTTTGAACCTGAGCAGCCTCATCAGAAGTCTCTGGCATCTTAGGGGTGTTTTGTCAATATCGTAGGAGTTGATTAGAGGGACTAGCGGTTTATGGCCAGTCTTCAGACTAAATTTCTCTAAACCCACTAGGTAATGCTCAGCAGCCATCAGTGTACGGGAACAGTAGGCGATAGGCTGTAGTTTGTTCTCATTCAACTGCAGGACGGCGGCCCCTAACCCATAACTGCTCGCATCAGCACTAACCACAGTCTTTTTAGAAGGGTCGTAGAACCCCAACACTGGGGCAGACCCCAGCAGGGACTTGACCTGCACAAAAGATTCTTCCTGTGAAGGTCCCCAGACCCAGGCAACATCTTTCTTTAGCAACTCTGTGATAGGGTGTAGTATTGTTGATAAATCTGGAAGGAACCTGCCACATAATTCACAAGGCCCAATACTTGTCTCCGTTCATGTACATCAGAAGGACTTTTCATTTGTTCAATAGCAAGGATTTTATCAGGGTCCGGCTTGATGCCATCCCCATTGATAATATGCCCAAAGTAACATAACTCAGCCTTCCTAAAATGGCATTTCTCCTTATATAATTTCAGCCCGGACTCTCTAATGGTCTGCAGCACACAGCTCAATCGCTAATCATGTTTTTCCAATGTAGAACCATACACCAAAATGTAATCCATGACGACTGCCGTCGTCATCTCTCTTTGAAATATTTCAAGAGCAGAGGATATCCTGAAGGGGAGTCTGCAGAAGCAAAACTGACCTACCGGTGTAATGAAGGTAGTCAGTTTTCGGCACTTTGGATATAGAGGTATCTGCAAGAAGCCACTGGAAGCATCCAGTGTAGAGAAGAACTTCGCCCCAGCCAATTTCGGAGCTATGTCTTCAAGTGTTAGCAGCACATATCTCTCTCTCTTTACCGCCTCATTCAGCCTTTTCAAATCTACGCAGATGCATAGCTTCCCGTTTTTCTTCGCAACAGGCACAATGGGGGCACACCAGTCAGTTGCTTCAACAACCTCTTCAATAACTCCCTTATTCTTCATACGCAGAAGTTCCTTCTCCACTTGAGGCATGAGTGGGAATGGAATTCTACGAGGAGTTGTAATGCTGTATGGGACTGCGTCACCTTTAAGTGATATTCGGACTGGGTTGCAATTCAGTAGGCCTAATTCACCAAACATGTCTTCTGAAATCTCATTCACTCTGGCGATCAGGCCCAAACCACAGGCTGCTTTTCTGCTCAATAGGTTGTTAACACACTGACCTCTAATCACATGTACCCACATGGTGAATTTCCTCTGCTTGTACTCGCAGCTGGCAAGAAATTTCCCCGCACAATCGATGCGGCCACCAGGACTATGAACTTTTGTTGTAACTTTCGCCAGCTGAGGCTGTCGAGGCAGTTTTATAAATGCTTCAAAGGACATAACAGTGATGTCTGCTCCTGTGTCAATCTTAAAGGCAACAGTAAGAGTAACATGCCAATCTTCATCTGAACCAGACTGTTCAACAACAGACCCTACAAAGGACACTTCTTGACCTTCCTGGTCACTATCCACCTGCATCTCCTTAATGTATTCAGTTTTACACGCCACTTCAAAATGGCCTATTCGGTTACATTTTCTACATCTCTTGCGCCCGTCCGCGTCTGGGCCTATCTGTTGCCCTTGGTCTACCACTCACACTGTGCCTTTCACTAGCAGCTCTCCTGAACTGCTGCACTTCACAATACTCTCGGACCTCAGATCAGCACTTTGCTTTTTCACCAGTTTACTCTGGCAGGCCATCCTAATAGCCCCATTCAATGTTAAATCAGCCTCCAACTGTAGCTTCAGTGAGATTTCAGCATCTACAATTCCTATGACTATTCTGTCTCTGATTTGCTCCTCTTTAGCATCACCAAACTGACAGAACTCAGCTAGTTCATACAGGCTGCGCACAAATGACTCCACAGATTCTCCCACATGCAAACAAAACAAGCCCTCTCATGAATCACATTTCTTTTGGGCACAAAGTGAGCACTGAATTTGTTCATAACTATTTCAAAGTCAAATTCTTCCCCTTCTTGGAAAGTAAAAGCATTGAATACTGGCTCCACATATTTCCCCATAGAGTATAAAAGAGAATTAACTTGTACTTCACCACTCTCCTTGTCCAGCTTGGAAGCAATCCTGAAGCATTGAAACCACTGATGCCATGTGGGCCAAGCTTCAGGCTGAAAGAAATCAAAAGGCTCAGGTCAGGTAATCTTCAACATAGTCATTAATCAGGAAACAGAAGCGCAGGCAAGTACTTCTGACACCATGTCATGAAATGCAGGACACAGCATAGAAGGTACAACACTATTTTATTGCAGAGCATAGAAGTATATAGCTTATACAACACATCTAACTTGGTAACTGCGACATAGACAATAACGGCCCTAAACCACGCCCCCATCCGGTGACGTCACTTCCCACTCTCATAACAGTTTCCCCTTAATGTCTTCCCAATTACTCATTCTAACTACTTAGTTAAATGTATATACAATTGCTCCTTTAGGTTTGTTTGTTTTTGTATATGAAATAGCTGGTTTAGATCATTGAAACTATCAATCAATTCCTCTCAAGAGTATTCCCATTCAAATGAGCTGAGCCTTGCCCTTTGTTCTCTTTCCCTTTAACTTTCTACTAAATATATCCCTTTTCCTCTTACCACAAGCTACATTGTTTCCACTAAAATTGAGTTTTATTTTTTATTTTTCTAAAGTCAAGAAAGCAATGATTTAACCATAGGGCTGCCATAGATGACTGTACCACTTTAGAACACCATTGTAGCAGCTGTCCCTGGTACTCAAGGGGTTAATATCGTTACTTCCTGCATCAATTCTGCACAGGGAACTGATTTAATGTTCCTTCTCATTTCTGTCTTTTTTTTTTTTTTTTTTTTTTTTTTTTTTTGCGGGCTGCTAAAATATTGTCTCTGAATTTTTCTTGAAATGACTGAAAGCTCAGCCCAAATCTCCAGTTCATATTTATCTCTTTTTAAAATGACTATTCAGCCAACAGTATAACATCAGTCTTTGTTCTACATTCTAATGGATTTGTTATGGGGGGGGGGGGTTAGCTGAAAAACTTAAGATATATTTTGCACATACCTAAAAAAATGATGGATCAGGCATTTTTTTATGAAATCATTATTTTTGTTGAATGCACTGAAATGCCAGTTTGCTGCTTAGAGGCATAAAAGAAATGTTAAATGTGAAATATTAGTTTACAGAGAAATGGTACAGAAAGAGTGCTGTGAGAATACTGACAATGAGTAAGGAACTTAAGAGGCTATAAATTCTTTGTTTCAATAAAGCAGTTTATTTTTTATTATTTTTTAACTGATTCATTGATTGATTGACACTGACTTATCAAACTCTACTTCCTGCATCAATGGACCTTTAAAATATGCAGATTAGTGGCATTGCAGGTGAGGTGTTGTGACCACAAAGAGCTTTGAATTAATTGATTAATTAGCATCTGCAGATTCACATATATTTATCATCAGGGCAGGAATCTAATTAAGTTACCAATGTAAATGAGTTTGTGTAAATACTAGGGGCAAGATTACATATGCGGTGTCGTCCGCGAAAGCCAGCAACGCCGGTTTTTATATGGCTTTGGTATCACATATACGGCATATATTTTACCCCTCAGCCGCTATTTTTACTCCCATAAGCTAACATCGAACCACGTTGCAAATCGGTATCACATATTCAGCGCAAGGATTTACGCGACCAAAATGGAGACATTTTACTCCATTTTCACCTCGCCACACATAGGCAGGCGCAGCAAGACTTGCACTGAGTATGTGAGCACCGTAACTCCCTGAAAATAGTAACTAACACCTAACACATGCACAATATCCATCTACCTCCTGAAATAACTAACACCTAACGCATGCGCAATATCTATCTACCTGTCAACCACAATCCCCCACCGCAATAACAAATAAAGTATATTAACCCCTAATCCGCCAACCTCCACATCACAATAAACCTAATAAATGTATTAACCCCTAATCTGCCATTAGCCCACATTGCAACAAACCTAATAAATGTATTAACCCCTAATCCGCCATTAACCCACATCACAATAAACATAATAAAAACTATTAACCCCTAATCTGCCATTAACCCCCAATGCAATAAACCTAATAAAAAACGATTAACCCGTTATCCGCCATTAAACCACAATGCAATAAACCTAATAAAACTATTAAGACCAAATTCGCCAAACCCACACAACGCAATAATCCTAATAAATCTATTAACCCCAAATACTCCAAACCCCCACAACGCAAATAAGTAATTAAATTACTAATCCCCCTAACCTAACAACCCCTAAATTAACTCAAATTACCTAAATTAAAAAATAAAATAAAAAAGCTAACATTACTTAAAAAAAAAAAAAAAAAAAATCTAAAATTACCAATAATAAAAAAGTCTAACATTACAGAAAATAATAACAAAATTATCCAAAATAAAAAAAGTAAGCCTAATTCCTATGGGAAAAAAGCCCCCCAAAATAAAAACACCCCCTAATCTAATGCTAAACTACCACTAGTCATTAAAAGGGCCTTTTGTAGGTCATTGTCCTAAGTTAAACAGCTCTTTTACCTTAAAAAATACTAAGTCCCCTCTCTAACAGTAAATCCTACCACCAACAAACCCCCCCAAATAAAAAAAACCTAACACTAAAAAATCCTAAACTACCCATTGCCCCTAAAGGGGCATTTGTATGGGCATTGGCCTTAAAAGGGAATTCAGCTCTTTTACTGCCCTGAAAATGGCATTCAGCTCTTTTAAGAGTGCCCAATAAATCCCTAATCTAAACCCCCCCCCCCCCAAAAAAAAAACTAACTCTATCCCTCAAATAGGTACTCACCATTCATGAAGTCCGGCGGAGAAAGTAATGTTCCAGGCAGTGAAATCTTCTTCCAATCGGCCGGCATCTTCTTCCAAGTGGGGAGCACTTCCTTCTTCATCCTGGACCAAGCTGGCGCAGAGTGGAGGTGAGTGTGGAGCAGGACCAGCAACCGCGGAGCCATGGAGAGGGGAGGATCCTTTTCGTATGATCGTCGTCATAGTGAATTCAAGATATGCGTTTAAATATGGTGTCCCTTGCATTCCTATTGGCTGATTTGAGTCTTGAAATTCAAATCAGCCAATAGGATGAGAGCTACTGAAATCCTATTGGCTGATAGACCATTATCTATCTATCTACCTATCTGCCTGTCTGTATCTATCTATCTATCTATCTACGCATCTATCTCTCTGCCTGCCTGCCTGTCTTTCTCTATCTATCTATCTATCTATCTATCAACTATCTATCTGTCTGTCTATCATCTATCTATATGTCTATCTATCATCTATCTATACAGGGAGTGCAGAATTATTAGGCAAATGAGTATTTTGACCACATCATCCTCTTTATGCATGTTGTCTTACTCCAAGCTGTATAGGCTCGAAAGCCTACTACCAATTAAGCATATTAGGTGATGTGCATCTCTGTAATGAGAAGGGGTGTGGTCTAATGACATCAACACCCTATATCAGGTGTGCATAATTATTAGGCAACTTCCTTTCCTTTGGCAAAATGGGTCAAAAGAAGGACTTGACAGGCTCAGAAAAGTAAAAAATAGTGAGATATCTTGCAGATGGATGCAGCACTCTTAAAATTGCAAAACCTCTGAAGCGTGATCATCGAACAATCAAGCGTTTCATTCAAAATAGTCAACAGGGTCGCAAGAAGCGTGTGGAAAAACCAAGGCGCAAAATAACTGCCCATGAACTGAGAAAAGTCAAGCGTGCAGCTGCCAAGATGCCACTTGCCACCAGTTTGGCCATATTTCAGAGCTGCAACATCACTGGAGTGCCCAAAAGCACAAGGTGTGCAATACTCAGAGACATAGCCAAGGTAAGAAAGGCTGAAAGACGACCACCACTGAACAAGACACACAAGCTGAAACGTCAAGACTGGGCCAAGAAATATCTCAAGACTGATTTTTCTAAGGTTTTATGGACTGATGGAAATGAGATTGAGTCTTGATGGGCCAGATGGATGGGCCCGTGGCTGGATTGGTAAAGGGCAGAGAGCTCCAGCCCGACTCAGATGCGAGCAAGGTGGAGGTGGAGTACTGGTTTGGGCTGGTATCATCAAAGATGAGCTTGTGGGGCCTTTTCGGGTTGAGGATGGAGTCAAGCTCAACTCCCAGTCCTACTGCCAGTTTCTGGAAGACACCTTCTTCAAGCAGTGGTACAGGAAGAAGTCTGCATCCTTCAAGAAAAACATGATTTTCATGCAGGACAATGCTCCATCACACGCGTCCAAGTACTCCACAGCGTGGCTGGCAAGAAAGGGTATAAAAGAAGAAAATCTAATGACATGGCCTCCTTGTTCACCTGATCTGAACCCCATTGAGAACCTGTGGTCCATCAGCAAATGTGAGATTTACAAGGAGGGAAAACAGTACACCTCTCTGAACAGTGTCTGGGAGGCTGTGGTTGCTGCTGCACGCAATGTTGATGGTGAACAGATCAAAACACTGACAGAATCCATGGATGGCAGGCTTTTGAGTGTCCTTGCAAAGAAAGGGGGCTATATTGGTCACTGATTTGTTTTTGTTTTGTTTTTGAATGTCAGAAATGTATATTTGTGAATGTCGAGATGTTATATTGGTTTCACTGGTAAAAATAAATAATTGAAATGGGTATATATTTGTTTTTTGTTAAGTTGCCTAATAATTATGCACAGTAATAGTCACCTGCACACACAGATATCCCCCTAAAATAGCTATAACTAAAAACAAACTAAAAACTACTTCCAAAACTATTCAGCTTTGATATTAATGAGTTTTTTGGGTTCATTGAGAACATGGTTGTTGTTCAATAATAAAATTAATCCTCAAAAATACAACTTGCCTAATAATTCTGCACTCCCTGTATGTCTATCTATTATCTATATGTGTGTCTATCATCTATCTGCCTGTCTATCTATCATCTATCTGTCTAACTATCATCTATCTATCTATCTGTCTATCTATCATCTATCTATCTATCTATATATGTGTCTGTATCTATTTGTTTGTCTTTCTCTATCTATCTCTAAAACAAACTTTTACATATTTGACAAGTTACCCTGTAGGATATTTACTCATAATTTATAATGTGGAATCCCTTTGCTAATAAATGGATTTGCACAGATCCAATATGATCGGCTATCCAATACGATTGGGCTGATTGACACCCCCTGCTGAATGCAGACAGCATACGCTGTCTGCATTTATCATTGCACAAGCAGTTCTTGTTAACTTCTTGTGCATTTCTGCTACCTGCAGATTTGCGGCCAATCTGCCGCTAGCAGGGGGTGTCAATCAGCCCAATTGTATTGGATCTGTGCAAATCCATTCGTTAGCAAAGGGATTCCACATTATAAATTATGAGTAAATATCCTACAGGGTAACTTGTCAAATATGTAAAAGTTTGTTTAGGAGATAGATAGAGAAAGACAAACAAATAGATACAGACACATAGATAGATAGATAGATAGATAGATAGATAGATAGATAGATAGATTGATAGATAGATAGATAGATAGATAGATAGATAGATAGATAGATAGATAGACAGATAGATGATAGACAGATATATGATAGACAGATAGATTGATGATAGTTAGACTGATAGATAATAGATAGACAGATAGATAGATGATAGATAGTCAGATGGATAGATAGATAGATAGATAGATAGATGATAGATAGACAGATAGTTAGATGATAGACAGACATATATATAGATGATAGACAGACAGATAGATAGATGATAGATAGAGAAAGACCGGCAGACAGATAGATGGATAGATAGATAGATAGATAGATAGATAGATAGATAGAGACAGGCAGGCAGGCAGGCAGATAGGTAGATAGACAGATAAATAGATAGACAGACAGATATGATAGATAGATAAATATAGAGACAGACAGACATATAGACAGACAGATGCTAATTAGATAATGACAATTACATAGATAGTTAGTTAGAAAGAAAGAAAGATAGATAGATAGATAGATAGATAAATAGATAGATAGATAGATAGATAGACAGACAGACAGATATATACTGTATATATATAGAGAGAGATAGATAGATAGATATAGATAGCGATATATAGATAAATAGATATATAGATAGAGAGATTATAGATTGATAGATAATAGATAGATAGATTTATATTCCTGTGTATCTTTAGTTGTTTTCTTAACATATGCATAGAACATAAGCAATCCATAGAATCTACAGTGATCTACAGTGATATATATAGTGCTGCATTGCAAAACATTGGTGTACAAAAGAGAACTACTATATTAGTGGACTGTGACACAAATTAACCTGAAACATATTTTCCTACTCTTATATAGAATAAAGAAAAAATCCTGTTCATTTACAGAGTCTAACAAATCAAAGTAAATTCACAGCTCAGCCCAAGGGGCCGATTTATCATCAGTCTGTCCGTCATGATCCGCTCAGTGGATCATGTCCGACAGACATCGATGAATGCCGACAGTATACACTGTCAACATTTATCATTACACAAGCAGTTCTTGTGAACTGCTTGTGCAATGCCGCCCCCTGCAGATTTGCGGCCCATCGGCCACTTGCAGGGGATGTCAATCTGCCTGATCGTATTGGATCGGGCGGATTGATGTCCGCAGCCTCAGAGCAGGTGGACCAGTTATGGAGCAGCGATCTTAAGACCACTGCTTCATAACTGCTGTTTCGGGCGCGCCTAAAGGCTCGCGCGGAAACAGGGGTATCAAGCTCCATTCGGAGCTTGATAATTTGGCCCCCAAATCTCCAGTTCATATTTATCTTCTTTAAAATCACTACTCAACCAACAGTATGAGCTCAGAACATTGGAATGTGAAATATTCATATTTCATGTCAGGTTAGCGCACTTGAAAAAATGAGATCGGGTTTGCGCGACTTGTTGGGTGTTTGATTTTTCCACTTTTCATGCTTCATTGAAATCTACGGGTAAATACGTTAACACAGTCACGATATGTTAACCTCAGTTGCTTGCGCACATTGGATTAGCGAGCGAGTAAGTAAAACATTTTTAATTTCAACTTGTAATACTCGTGGTACCCAACGCGCACAAAAAGCCAAAGTTGAGAGCAGTTAACGTGGAAACAGGAGCGATAAATAAAGCTCCACTTGTAATCTGGATCTAAATCGGCATTTAACTTTTGTGCTTTTAGTCACTTACCTCTCTGCCTGTTTCTTTGTCCCCCTCAGAGGCAGCAACAGCCCAGTTTACAATATAACAATACCAGCGTATAGATATGGATCACTCTGTGCTGGAAACAAAGGCCGAGATATTTGCTGCCCAGCTTGTACTAAACCTAATAAAAATATGTATCATTTAATTGAGTATTCCCTCCCCCTACAGACATAAAATAGCAATAATTTCACTTACAATATTCACTGTTTTTATTAATTGTCCCCATTAGCTACTTTAGCTACTCCAAATAATTCACAACCCATCAGCCTAACTTATTTAGCATTTCCCCGAGAATCGCTACAGGTTTTATTTCTTGTTATAGAATTAAGCATTACTCTTTGCTGTCAACTATTTTTTGCTCTGTAACACGGACGTTTCCCTAACTCCTGAGCTGTTTACTATATAAAAATGCAATGAAAGGGTTATATTATTATTTGCTGTAAAAGTGCCATATTAGATTGTAAAATCACATTATTTACTGATGCAATTGACATTCCATTTAAAAAGAAATGAGGGCCTGACAAAAAAAAGCAAAATCTTTACATTACAATAAAGTGAGACATTCTTGTACAGTGAGGCAAACAAATTATTTGATCCCTTGCTGATTTTGTTCGTTTGCCCACTGACAAAGATATGATCAGTCTATAATTTTAATGGTAGGTTTATTTGAACAGCGAGAGACAGAATAACAACAACAAAATCCAGAAAAACATATATTTTTTTAAAAAGTTATAAATTGATTTGCATTTTAATGAGTGAAAGAAATATTTGATTCCATATCAATCAGCAAGATGTCTGGCTCCCAGGGGACTTTTATACAGGTAACGAGCTGAGATTAGGAGCACTCTCTTAAAGGGAGTGCTCCTAATCTCAGTTTGTTACCTGTATAAAAGACACCTGTCCACAGAAGCAATCAATCAATTAGATTCCAAACTCTCCACCATGACCAAGACAAAAGAGCTGTCCAAGGATGTCAGGGGTTATATTGTAGACCTACACAAGGCTGGAATAGGCTACAAGACCATCGCCAAGCAGCTTGGTGAGAAGGTGACAACAGTTTGTGCGATTAGTCGCAAATGGAAGAAACACAAAATAACTGTCAATGTCCCTCGGTCTGGGGCTCAATGCAAAATCTCACCTCCTGGAGTTTCAATGATCAAAAGAACAGTGAGGAATCAGCCCAGAACTACACGGGAGCATCTTGTCAATGATCTCAAGGCAGCTGTGACCATAGACACAAAGAAAACAATTGGTAACACTACATTGTGAAGTACTGAAATCCTGCGGCGCCCACAAGGTCCCCCTGCTCAAGAAAGCACATACAGGCCTTTCTGAAGTTTGCCAATGAACATCTGAATGATTCAAAGGGGAACTGGGTGAAAGTGTTGTGGTCAGATGAGACCAAAATCAAGCTCTTTGGCATAAACTCAACTCGCCATGTTTGGAGGACCCCAAGAACAGCATCCCCACCATCAAACATGGAGGTGGAAACATTATGCTTTGGGGGTGTTTTTCTGTTAAGGGGACAGGACAACTTCACTGCATCAAAGGGACGATGGACAGTGCCATGTACCATCAAATCTTGGGTGAAATCCTCCTTCCTTCAGCCAGGGCATTGAAAATGGGTCATGGATGGGTATTCCGGAATGACAATGACCCAAAACAAACGGCCAAGGCAACAAAGAAGTAGCTCAAGAAGAAGCACATTAAGGTCCTGAAGTGGCCTAGCCAGTCTCCAGACCTTAATCCAATAGAAAATCTGTGGAGGGAGCTGAAGGTTCGAGTTGCCAAACATGAGCCTCAAAATCTTAATGACTTAAAGAGGATCTGCAAAAGAGGAGTGGGACACAATCCCTCCTGAGATGTGTGCAAACCTGGTGGCCAACTACAAGAAACATCTGAGCTCTGTGATTGGCAACAAGGGTTTTGCCACCAAGTACTAAGTCATGTTTTGCAAAGGGGTCAAATATCTTTTTCACTCATTAAAATGCAAAACAATTTATAACTTTTTTTAAATGTGTTTTTTTCTGGATTTTTTTGTTGTTATTCTGTCACTCACTGTTCAAATAAACCTAGCATTAAAATCATATGGCTAGATTACGAGTCTTGCGTTAGCCGTAAAAAGCAGCGTTGAGAGGTCCCAACGCTGCTTTTTTTCTAACGCTGGTATTACGAGTCTGGCAGGTACAGGTGTACCGCTCACTTTTCTTCCGCGACTCGAGCTTACCGCAAATCCCCTTACGTCAATTGCGTATCTTATCTTTTCAATGGGACTTGCCTAATGCCGGTATTACGAGTCTTGGAAGAAGTGAGCGGTAGACCCTCTCCTGTCAAGACTCCTACCGCATTTAAAAGTCAGTAGTTAAGAGTTTTATTGGCTAACGCCGTAACATAAAACTCTTAACTAAAGTGCTAATAAGTACACTAACACAAATAAACTACCTATAAACTCCTAAACCGAGGATCCCCCCACATCGGAAACACTGTAATAAAGTTGTTAACCCCTAATCGGCCAAACGGACATCGCCGCCACTGTAATAAATATATTAACCCCTAAACCGCCGCACTCCCGCCTCACAAACACTAGTTACATTTTATTAACCCCTAATCTGCCGTCCCTAACATCGCCGACACCTAGCTACATTTATTAACCCCTAATCTGCTGCCCCTAACGTCGCCGCTACTATATTAAATTTATTAACCCCTAAACCTAAATCCCTAAGTCTAACCCGCCCTAACAAATATAATTTAAATAAAACGAAATAAAATGACTACAATTAAATAAATTAATCCTATTTAAAACTAAATACTTACCTGTAAAATAAACCCTAAGCTAGCTACAATATAACTAATAGATACATTTGTATCTAGCTTGGGGTTTATATTTATTTTACAGGCAACTGTGTATTTATTTTAACTAGGTACAATAGTTATTAAATAGTTATTAACTATTTAATAGCTACCTAGTTAAAATAAGTACAAATTTACCTGTAAAATAAATCCTAACCTAAGTTACAATTAGACCTAACACTACACTATAATTAAATTAATTACCTAAATTACCTAGAAATTAAATACAATAAAATTAAATAAACTAAAGTACAAAAAACAACAAACACTAAATTACAGAAAATAAAAAAAGAAATTTCAATTTTTTTAAACTAATTACACCTACTCTAATCCCCCTAATAAAATAAAAAAGCCCCCCAAAATAATAAAATTCCCTACCCTATGCTAAATTACAAATAGCCCTTAAAAGGGCCTTTTGCGGGGCATTGCCCCAAAGTAATCAGCTCTTTTACCTGTAAAAAAAAAGTACACTACCCCCCCAACATTAAAACCCACCACCCAAACACCCAACCCTACTCTAAAACCCACCCAATCCCCCTAACACTACCCCCTTGAAGATCACCCTACCTTGAGCCGTCTTCACCCAGCCGGGCACAAGTGGTCCTCCAGAGGGCCAGAAGGCTTCATCCGATCCAGGCAGAAGAGGACCTCCAGACGGGCAGAAGGCTTCATCCAGGCGGCATCTTCTATCTTCATCCATCCGGAGCGGGTCCATCTTCAATCCAGCCGACGTGAAGCATCCTCTTCAAACGAAGTCCAAGCGAAGAATAAAGGTTCCTTTAAATGACATCATCCAAGATGGCGTCCCTTGAATTCCGATTGGCTGATAGGATTCTATCAGCCAATCGGAATTAAGGTAGGAAAAATCCTATTGGCTGATGCAATCAGCCAATAGGACTGAGCTTGCATTCTATTGGCTGATTGGAACAGCCAATAGAATGCGAGCTCAATCCTATTGGCTGATTGGATCAGCCAATAGGATTGAACTTCAATCCTATTGGCTGATTGGATCAGCCAATAGGATTTTTTCTACCTTAATTCCGATTGGCTGATAAAATCCTATCAGCCAATAGGAATTCAAGGGATGCCATTTTGGATGACAACATTTAAAGGAACCTTCATTCTTTGCTTGGACTTTGTTTGAAGAGGATGCTCCGCATTGGCTGGATTGAACATGGACCCGCTCCGCTCCGGATGGATGAAGATAGAAGATGCCGCC
>NC_069506.1:292010844-292013344 GCF_027579735.1 Bombina bombina
CTATGTCCCTTGCCGCTACCATTAAGCCGATTTCATTCATGTACTGAGCCACCGAAGGGCGCGGATGGGATGAAAAAAAAAAAAAAAAAAAAAAAAACACGGCAGAAATTTAGAAACTTTGACAACCTGGACTCCGTCAGGTAAATTTTCATTTCTACAGAATCTATCAGAGTCCCTAGGAGGGAAACCCTTGAGATTGGGGATAGAGAACTCTTTCCTTGTTCACTTTCCACCCATGTGATCTCAGAAATGCCAGTACTACGTCCGTATGAGACTGGGCAATTTGGATGTTTGACGCCTGTATCAGGATGTCGTCTAAATAAGGGGCCACTTCTATGCCCCGCGGTCTAAGGACCGCCAAAGCGACCCCAGAACCTCCATAAAGATTCTTGGGGCTGTAGATATCCCAAAGGAAAGAGCTACAAACTGGTAATGCCTGTCTAGAAAGGCAAACCTGAAAAACGATGGTGATCTTTATGCATCACAATGTGAGGATAAGCATCCTTCAAATCCATTGTAGTCCTCTATTGACTCTCCTGGATCATAGTTAAGATGGTACGAATAGTTTCCATCTTAAATGACGGAATTCTGAGGAATTTGTTTAAGATCTTTAGATCCAAAATAGGTCTGAAGGTTCCCTCTCCTTGGGAACCACAAACAGATTTGAGTAAAAACTCTGTCCCTGTTCCTCTCTTGGAACTGGATGGATCTCGTACACAATGTAAGAATGCCTCCTTCTTTATCTGGTTTGCAGATAATTGTGAAAGGCGAAATCTCCCCTTTTTTGGGGGGGGAATCTTTGAAATCCAGAAGATATCTCTGGGATATAAATTCCAATGCCTAGGGATCCTGGGCATCTCTTGCCCACGCCTGGGCAAAGAATGAAAGTCTGCCCCCTATAGGATCCGTTACCGGATAGGTGTCCGTTCCTTCATGCTGCCTTAGAGGCAGCAGCAGGCTCCTTGGCCTGCTTATCTTTGTTCCAGGTCCGATTGTCTCCAGACCGCCTTGGACTGAGCAAAAATTCCCTCTTGTTTTGCCTTAGAGGAAGAGGATGCCACACCTGCCCTGAAGTTTTTAAAAGGTACGAAAATTAGACTTTTTTTTTTTTTTTTGCCCTTGATTTAGACCTATCCTGAGGAAGGGCATGACCTTTTCCTCCAGTGATATAAGCAATAATCTCCTTCAAACCAGGCCCGAATAGGGTCTGCCCCTTGAAGGGAAGTTAAGTAGCTTATTTATTAAAGTCACGACAGCTGACCATGATATAACCCATAGCGCTCTGCGCGCCAGTATAGTAAAAAACAGAATTCTTAGCCGTTAGTCTAGTCAAATGAACAAGGCATCAGAAAACAAAGGAATTGGCTAGCATAAGCTTGTCAAATATATTCATCCAATGGAGTCGCTTAACTGTAAAGCCTCATCAAGAGACTCAACCCAGAACGCCGCAGCAGCAGTGACAGAAGCAATGTATGCAAGGGGCTGCAGGATAAAACCCTGTTGAATAAACATTTTTTATCCATTGGATCTAAAAAGCACAACTGTCCTCGTCAGAGGTAGTGGTACGCTTAGCTAGAGTAGAAACTCTTCTCTCCACCTTAGGAACTGTCTGCCAGAAGTCCCGTGTGGTGGTAACTATTAGAAAACATTCTTCTAAAAAATAGGAGGGGAAGAGAACGGCACACCTGGTCTATCCCATTCCTTATTAAAAAAATTTTTAGTAAACCTCTTTAGGTATTGGAAAAACATCAGTACACACCGGCACTGCATATTATTTATCCAGTCTACACAATTTCTCTGGCCCTGCGATTGTACACATTCATTCAGAGCAGCCAAAGCCTCCCTGAGCAACAAGTGGAGGTTCTCAAGCATAAATTTTAAATGTAGAAATATCAGAATCAGGTTAAATCATCTTCCCTGAGTCAAAAAAAAAAAAAAAAAAAAAAAAAATCACCCACAGACTAAGCATATTGTGAGGTAGTATCATACATGGTTCTTAAAGCGTCTGTATGCTCTGTATCTACCCCCAGAGCTAACTGCTTTCCTTTAATTTCAGGTAGTCTGACTAATACTGCTGCCAGAATATTATTCACCACCTTTGCCATGTCTTGTAAAATAAACGCTATGGGCGCCCTTGATGTACTTGGCGCCATTTGAGCGTGAGTCCCTGAAGCGGGAGTCGAAGGGTCTGACACGTGGGGAGAGTTAGTCGGCATAACTTTCCCCTCGACAGAATCCCCTGGAAAAGAAACGCTATGGGTGCCCTTGATGTACTTGGCGCCATTTGAGCGTGAGTCCCTAAAGCGGGAGTCAAAAGGTCTGACACATGGGGAGAGTTAGTCGGCATAACTACCCCCACGACAGAATCCTCTGGTGATAATGTTTTTAAAGACAAAAAATGATCTTTATTGTTTAACATGAAATCAGTACATCTGGTACACATTCTAAGATGGGGTTCCACGATGGCTTTAAAACATAATGAACACAGAGCTTCCTCTAT
>NC_069506.1:292018344-292075844 GCF_027579735.1 Bombina bombina
GTCTTATGATTATTTTTTTTTAAGGTTTTTTTATTTTTAAGATTAGTGATTTAATGGGCATGAAAAAGAGCTGATTGCCCTTTTAAGGGCAATGTCCATACAAATGCATGGGTAGTTTAGGTTTTTTTATTGGTAGGATTTTTACTATTAGGGGGGGACTTCGTATTTCTTCAACTTAAAAGAGCTGTTTAACTTAGGGCAATGCGGTTCAGGGGTTAATAGATTAATTAGGTTTATTGCGATGTGGTTGGCGGTTTAGGGGTTAATATTTTAATTATTTTTTTGCAGATTAGGGGTTAATTACTTTATTGTTTTGTGATGTGGGGGTTGGTGGTTTAGGTGTTTGTTAATACTTCGTGCGGGAGGTTACGTGTCTTTTATTTCGTGCGGGCAGTTACACATTTTTTAGTTATTTCGTGCACGTTTTTTTTTTTTTTTTTTTTTTTTTTTAAAGGCTTCGGGTTTGCCTGCGCTGAATCCACTGGGATGCAGCTTCACTGCATTCAGGTGGATTATTTTGGCTGGCTCGCACAGCCATAATTCCTTTGAGGAAGCATATGCAACAGGCAACAAACGCGATTATAGTATAGATTTTGATGAAAACTTTAAAATATCAGGACTTCAAAAGGGCTAATATTATCTTAGTTCCTAAACAAAACAAGGATCCCTTAGAAGTAACATCATATAGACCTATTTCCTTGTTGAATCTGGGCTATAGAATATTAACAAAAATCCTGGCAGAAAGACTGAAAAATATATTACCTAAAATTATACATCCTGATCAGGCGGGCTTTGTGAGCGGTAGAACCTCAGAGGTAAACGTAATGAAAATTTTACACACAATTTGTCATTATAATGGATCTTGTTCCTCCCTGTCTGGGGCCTTCCTGTTATCTTTCGAGGCAAAGAAGGCCATCGACAGGGTGGAATGGTCATTTATATTTAAAGTTTTGGGGGAATTTGGTTTTGAGGGAAGTTTTCTGAATTTGGTTGGAAATATTTACTCTGATATGAAGGCATCTTTATTGATTAACAACGGTGTTTTCTATAACAATGGGCACCCAATAGGGTTGTCCCCTTTCACCTCTTTTATTTGATCTTGTCTTGGAACCCTTGGCAATTAAATTGAGGAATATTCTCCCAGGAATATTGGTGGGTAATGTTCCAATTGAAATTTCATTATTCGCTGATGATGTTCTTATATTTATATCTGATCCTGCACTATATATCGATACTATTCTTGAACTCCTGAAAGACTACAGCTGTGTGCCTGGCTATAAAACAAATTTGGCAAAGTCTAAAATACTGTGGTTAAAAAAAAAAAAAAAAAAGACTAATTTGGGGGGGCGGAGCCTACAGCTGTAGTGGCAGGACGTGTCTTGAGGGAGCTCCTGGCTCTACTTTGGAGTTTTACATGATAATCCTATTGCTTTTCTCCAAAACTGAGTTTACTTCACAGCTAAAACCCAATTAACTACTACTAGATTCAAGAATCTGTCAACTCTGGGAGGATCTTTCGGGATTAATCTTTGCCTACGCTCTACAGTTAGGCCTCACGGCTGCTGCACCCACACAGTGTTTGCCAGTTTGTGGAGCCAGGGTTGACGCATATTCCCCCCCCCCTAGGAGACTGGGGTTACGAGTAGTACTACTTACTACTTCATCAAAATACTTCCACTGACAGAGGAGTTTAAAAAAAAAAAAAAAAAAAAAAAAGGAGAGAGAAAAGATCTTACTATGGATGCCTTGGAAGCAGTGGACGCATGGGAGCGCGCAGTGGAGACCGCGATCACGCAATCCTATGAGCAGCTACTAAAGGATCTCAGCATCCTACTTTTCACTGATGTAACTCACCATACTACTTTACTCACGGAGCCTGCTGATTATTGTCAGCCTAGGGACATGGAAATTCTTCTGTTACAACCGCAAGTGGGGTCGGAGCATCCACACGCTCAAATTTACATGGCCCATGCTGCTACTGCTCCACAGGGTCTCACTGCAGGCCCATGTGATCCGGAGTGGGAGACAGCAGATCTGGCGCACTTGCTGGTGGAGTCGAGCACTGAAGTGAAGGCATCAGGGTCCCATACCCTAAAGAATACTCGGCAGGACGTGACTCCATCGCCAACCTGGATGCAGAGCGCTATGTTCCCAAATCTGACCGCGCTAGATGGACTCTCCTCCCAAGCTGCATGGTGGCCTGATCTGCTGAGGACCCCACCGCTCTCCTGCTGGGATCCTGGCGGTGTGTGCCAGCTGCTTCTCTTTGGGTCGCTGCATACCTCTTTTGAGTACCTCCGGTGCGGTCATTACTAGGGGGCGTCATGGGCCATGCTTAAATTAGACCCGGATTGCCAGCAAACTGGCTTTTGAGTTAAGTGGTACGGAGGGGATGAGGGAAGTCTATGTCGCCACATATGTTGTACTGATGGGCGGTAGTTTGCCCCGTTGGAAGGCCGGTGTGAGATGTCTTCAAGCAGAATTTGCATCTGAGGGACATACAGAGACTCTCTTTACCGAGCTGACCGCAACTGATTAACCATGCCGCTCCTACAGAACTGCGGTCAAGCCCACCTGAATTGCTACACGGAGACAGTAAGGAATGCTTATACTCCTAAGTGGGGTTTATTTTATAATAGTTGTGAGCTGCAGCCCTTGAACTGATAAGTCCCGTTTTCAAACACTAAAGACTTCCACATATTATCTGGAACTATATATGCCCTGATAAACTTCAGATATATGGCTGCTGTCTCTGGCTTAATCGTTTTATATAGTTGTGAACTGTACTGTCAATAACACCCATTAAATGTGTCCCATTACTGGCCCTGACAATTAATGCTGTGTACATGAGCGCTTAGCCTGTATAGGGTGTTAACATTTTTATATCTCAGTTTGTTAATGTAGACCAGAGGCAGTAATGTAGACTGAGGCAGATGCCGGATATTTCAGAATAAGTCAGGTAGTTGTATAACCATGTTAGGTCTTATTCTAGCCTTCTAGATAAACATACCTACACACTATGGTTCCTACACGTTTAAGCTACAGGCCTAAGGGACATCTTGCTAGAATATAAATATTTATACCTATGTATGTTATTACTAAATAACCTGCATAATATATTTCTATCAGGATGATGAAACCTAAAGTTACAAGTCTGACCATAGATACCAAACTTCTCCACTAGATGGGAGTAAAGTTTTACTCATCACCTTAAAAATGTGTCAATGCTTTCCCAGTTTTATTTACTTCAGAGCTGTATTCAGTCACCTGAGATATTCCTCCAGAGTGACATGGAGCAATCCTACCAAACATTGTGCATAGACCCCACCCCACCCTGTCCCTTAGTGTTTAATCTGTGATGTTAACAATCCACTCTTCCATATACTTTCTAAGCCAAACAGTTATTGTATATCTGAGACTGTTGTGCTTGGTTTCCTATCTAAGCAATCATCTTTTACATGCCTTAAAGGTTGGAATAGGCTAGTTTAACTGCAGTCATTAATGTTACCCTCCATATTACCCCCTACTAGCAATTATGCTCCAAATTGGGATCGCATTGTAACCAAAGTAAATCCCAAAGCCTACCCAGCGCGGTACCTTTTCCTTCTATTAAACCTGCTTGGGCCTGGTGGATAATAGATGATGATGAGCACTATGATTTGTCACTGTTTTCCACAGTTAATATTAATTCAACTAATTGCTATACCAGCTATACTAGGCCAGTTTTATTTTTAAGTATATTATTGCTATATCGCATAATTTTGATGTTCCTAGTCTATTACTATAGGAATCATTCTTATGACATTATATTATATGCTAGTTAATAATTTGTAAACTCAATGTCCAAAAGTGACCATCGAGTGGTTATTCCTTAAGAGTTGCAACCTATACCCTACCGGTCTTCCCGCTCCCCGTGTGCCTCTCCATTCAAGGTTCCGCTACTACAGCTTACTCTCACATTCTGGGTCTGCAGATATTGTTGTTTTAATCTAGAATACTATGTCGAGACTGTTGATGTTTAAATTAAGTGTTATAAGGTCCAAGAGCGACCATCTTTATCATAAGTTTTCCCCTATCGTACAATTCTTGATCAACTGGGCCCATGAGAGACCCTACAAAAGGTTTGGGGACTTTTATTTTATTTTAGTTTACTACCATTTGCAATTATCAATTACATAAATATAAAAGCACTCTTACCACTTATTGGGATCCAAAAGTGACAGAACTGTTTGTTTATGGTCACCTTCCCCTTCCTAGGAGGGGTTATATGTTATATCAATGTTTAGATTGTGGTTGTGGCCGGACCTGCGTGTCTGATCCTTTTGATTATGTTATTTTGAGCAGGAGACCTGCGTCTCTCTAATTGTTACTTTTAATCCTAAAAAAAAACAAATAAAAAGTTTAAAAAAAAAAAAAAAAAGACTAATTTTTAGTTACAAGGACAAGTATCTCCCAACAAATTAGCAGAGCGCTCTGCTGTGACGGCCGAAAGGATTTACATAAAGTATTTTCGAATTACACACCAACACCCTTCAACCAGATTGGAGGAGGAAATACATGTGACTGCTATTGTAGAAAGCGGAAGGAGAACACTACCGAAGCACGGAAAAAGAATATAGCGAGTTACCTAACGATACCAGCACAAAGTGCATCCACACAACTAAAAGGATTAAGTGGAGAGGTATACTGGGTATCACAAAGAGAAAGGTAGTGTTTATCCTGTTACACGCAACATTTTCGAACACGGTTTGTTTATTCCCTACACTCAGAAGAAACTTAACTCACATGCCTTAAATGGTCCTTTGAACTATTAGGAGTATACACTCAGCCAGCAAGGACTAACTCTCCCACCTTTTTTAATAGTTAACATTTTTTATTCTGACTCAGATAGTTGTAATAATGATCTATCCCTTGCTGAGACCTCTATGCCTGGCCTGTATAAGAAGATACAATCACTGCAGACAATCCTTGTCAGATAGCTGAACTCACCAATACCTTGTCCATCCACAAAGTTGCTTTATTCTGAATATCAGGTTATAGCAGATAATAAAATACAGCAGATGAATGAATGGTTACAGTATTTAAGCGGTCAAAAGTTGATACTGATCGTAGCTTGCAATGTAATTAACATGAGTGCTTGTTACATGAGGCCTGTTAGCTGCAGCCATGACACAGGAAAACATCATCAAAATACAAGGGCGGAGCAATACACAAAAATGAAATGCATAATAGGTCAGAGGTAAGATACTATAGAAAACAGGAGCATTACCAAAAAGGGTCACTAGATGGCAGTACAGAATAAACATAGGGAAGCCTTGAGAAAAATGGCATAAAAATATGTAATTTCTTAACTATAACAACATGAATATTAACAGAGGCTATGTAATATTCTATGCCCCATTGAGGCAGCACATTTTTAGTTGTGATAGATCTAGTATTTGTTGGATATATATTTCTGTAACTTGATTGACAGTTTATTCTAACCACCGGTGGTTGTATTTTAACATAGTATGTATGTATATTAAATTGTATGTATATATGTTTTTAGCATACTTGTGTAGTGATTGCTTGATTTCCATACTAATGAGGTTAGCTGTGTTTTAGCACACCTGTTTATCTCTGATATTGTTTTTTCTTGAATGGTTTGCAGGGAACTATCCATTTTAAGGTTGCTTAACTCATTCTGTTTGCTTTTAGATATTGGTTTCTAACCCTTTTGGTCCGGAACCTGGGGGTTATTTACCTTTGTTTTTTTCTGATAAAAAAAAACCTAACTCTCTTCAAACCTATCAATTCGTAGAAACAGATCAGTTGGAGTATCTAGGCATAAAAATCTCTGCAGATCCTACAAAATGGTATGGAGACAATATCTCACCAATTTTACAGGTAAATAATGACAAGATGAAAGGTTGGGGAGGCTTGCCACTCTCAATTTCTGGAGAAAAAAAAAATCAATCTGTTTAAAATGTGTATAATTCCAAAAATGTTATATGTATTAAGAACGCTTCCTTTATTACTATTTATGGAGTGGGAGTAAACCAAGAATAAAAAAAAAAAAACTTAAAAATTTGTATCAACCTTATTCCAAAGGAGGTTTGGCCTTACCAAATTTGGAATGGTATAATTTGACTACTATTTTACGCCTCCCTATTCACTAGTTGTCACAAACTTACAGATATTCAACTAGAGAATTGGAGGAACATGTCTGCTCCCTAAATTTTATTATTCATGCCTCAAATAGAGATCTAGGCATTACTATCTCCTCCCATCCTTTATTTAGGGACATTTTGAAGGTTTGGATAGAAGCTATGAAATGGCTGGGGAATAAATCAAACGTTTCTAAATGGCTTCCAATACAGGGCAATAGGTATTTTCCGTTGGGGATCACATCTAATATATTTAGTAAATGGTCTCCAGACAAACTTTTGGTAATTAAGGATTTCTATGATACAAACTCTAAGAAATTGCACGCTTTCATTGAAGAAAGTCTTTCCTACTAAGTACTAACATACATTTTATTTTCTCCAAACCAAAAATTATATTGCAAGATTGACTATAAATTTTCTGCAGATTTGGCACAAACATCTATTAATGGAATCCATTAACAAAGATATATAAAATCTTAAAAAAGTAGATGGAGAAAGACTATTAAAAGACTTAACGAACAATTGTGTAAAGTCATTAAACATCCCCGATTTAGGAAGATATCTTCTTCAAAGTCTTAACAAGACTCAAATATTATGTACTTCTGCATTCTTAAGAAAAACCCAATTTAGACTACTACAAAGAGACAATTTTACACCACAAAAGGGTTGCCAAATAGAAAAAGGAGGTCAATAATGTATGTCCCAAATGTTCTCAGGAAAATCCAGACCTAGGACATCTAATATGGGATTGTACAAAGTTAAAACAATTTTGGTCTAAAATAAGCTATCTTCTTTCTCTAATTACAAAGAGGAGAATTCTTCTGACTAAAGAAGCTGTCATTCTCTCCATTAGTAATAATTCTTGGGGAAAGAATAGTAAATTAGTGCAAATAGTGATCTTAATCCTTAGGAAATTCATTTTTGTAAAATTGGATCAATAAAAAGATACCATCCATATTGGAAGCAAAAAATATTTTAACAAACTCTGCAATTCTCGCTGCCTATGACCATAAATTAGGATGTAACAAGGGTGACTCCCTAAGCAAGATCTGGAGAGATTTTATCTGTTACCAAGGAGACGAATTCCTAGAACAAATTATTAACACTCATTTATAATATTTAAGGAGTGGAGGAGGGAGAGGAAAGAGATTACTATATATATATATATATATATATATATATATATATATATATATATATATATATATATATATAATTTTTGCTAAGAATTGGAGGACAAGAAGATACAACTAATAATTAATAGATAATTTACTTAAAGTAGGTGGTTTAGATTTCTTGAGAGACAGGAAAGGTATGTGTTAATCTAGTCCGGATTACATTATTGTTATGTTATCAGGTTTGTAACAATATGGATAAACTAATTAACTCAAAGCTTTGTTTATCGGTGCATTGTAAACAATAAGTAGTTGCCGAAGATATTCTGATGATTGTTTTATTGTTGATTGTAGTCTTGTAAAGAGATATTTTGGGATATTTGTAATCATGAAGATTTCTTAATAAATAAAGGATAAAAAAAAAATGCTAAACCTAGGAGGTTCATATGCTAATTTCTTAGACCTTGAAGGCCGCCTCTAAATTGAATGCATTTTGACCACTAGAGGGGGATAGTTCATGTGTTTCATATAGATAACATTGAGCTCATGCACGTGAATTTACCAAGGAGTGAGCACTGATTAGCTAAAATGCAAGTCTGTCAAAAGAACTGAAATAAGGGGGTAGTCTGCAGATGCTTAGATACAAGGTAATTACAGAGGTAAAATGAATATTGTTATAACTGTTGGCTATGCAAGACTGGGGAATGCGTAATTAAAGGGACAGTCTACACCAGAATTGTTATTGTTTTAAAAGATAGATAACCCCTTTTTTACCCATTCCCCAGTTTTGCATAACCAACACAGTTATATTTATATATGTTTTACCTCTGTGATTATCTTGTATCTAAGCCTCTGCAAACTTCCCCCTTATTTCAGTTCTTTTGACAGACTTGCAGTTTAGCCAATCAGTGATAGCTCCCAGGTAACTTCACGTGCATGAGCACAGTGTTATCTATATCAAACACATGAACTAACACCCTCTAGTGGTGAAAAACCTGTTAAAATGCATTCTTAAGAGGTGGCCTTCAAGGTCTAAGAAATTAGCATATGAACCTCCTAGGTTAAGCTTTCAACTAAGAATACCAAGAGAACAAAGCAAAATTGGTGATAAAAGTAAATTGGAAACTTGTTTAATATTACATGCCCTATCTGAATCATGAAAGTTTGTTTTGGACTAGACTGTCCCTTTAAGGGATTACCTATCTTTTAAAACAACAAAAATTCAGGTGTTGACTGTACCTTCAAAAGTTCATTACAGCGTTTGCCAAATGGTAATAAGCCCAGATGCCATGTCACATGCTGAAAATTGTGGATTTTAGCTGCTAATGCACCTGCTGACTTCTCAAGGCTAACTCTGCAACATACAATATATTTTCCTAATTGTCTTTAGACAATAACTGCAACACAATGCACTTTATATTAACATAATGACCATGGCTAGCCTTACGTATGCAGAACAGAATTAAGCCCGGATTGGCTCCTCCAAATAAAGCAAGTAGTGAAAAAAAAAAAAATATTATATATACACACACACATACATACTCTCCCACAAACACTAGATATGCACAACGGATGAATTTTCCCATGTTTGGTTCACCTGAATTTCATTCATGTGGGCTTTAGTTTCGGACGAATATTGGATTCAGACGTATTACTGTAATTTCCAATGGGAACAGCAAATATAAACACAATTAGTTTTAACAAAACTACATTGTAAAATTCTAACAATAAAAAAGAACCTGTCTATCACTGCTAATAGATCATACAAAAGATAATTGAATTTAACCCAATAACTAGCTCACAAAAAAAGCTTGTGTTTAAGAGAGAAAAGCAATATATTATACACACTGTAAGGCAGCATGTGGTCTATGACTGAAACAACATCAAGAGCCAACATACCCAGCAGTCACTGACACCAAGAGTGTTTATTACTTTTATTAATCTTTTTTATTGCTTAACCCCTTAACCCAGTATGACATTTAAATACGTTGTGCGGTACGATAGCCAAAGTACTGCACAACGTATATATATATATATATATATATATATACACATACACACACATATCTAAGCTGCAGGAAGTTCCAGCATTCTCAGCTGTTAAAGGGACAGTCAGGTCCAAAAAAACCTTTATGATTCAAATAGGGCATGTCATTTTAAACAACGTTCCAATTTACTTTTATCTCCAATTTTGCTTTGTTCTCTTGGTATTCTTAGTTGAAAGCTAAACCTAGGATGTTCATATGCTAATTCCTTAGACCTTGAATGCCGCCTCTAATCTAAATGCATTTTGACAGTTTTTCACCACTAGAGGGCGTTAGTTCATGTATTTCATATAGATAACATTGAACTCATGCCCGTGAATTTACTGAGGAGTGAGCATTGATTGGCTAAAATGCAAGTCTGTCAAATGAATTTAAATAAGGGGACAGTCTGCAGAGGCATAGATACAAGGTAATTACAGAGGTAAAACATGTATTATTATAACTGTGTTGGTTATGCAAAACTGGGGAATGGGTAATTAAGGGTTTATCTATCTTTTAAAACAACAATTCTTGTGTTAACTGTCCCTTTAAGCTACAGCAGAGAGCTGGATTTCCAGAGCTCCAGGCATCTGCCCGCATATAGAACCATATGAGGGCAGATGCCAGATTGTTACAGACGTGACACTGTGTGTGTCACCATCTGTAATGATCAGCTGCTGGTGCCGACGGGAGGTGTGGGAGGCGGGTGTGAGGGCCCTACACTACAGAAAAAAAGAAAATAAAGAGAGAGATGGGGGGCTACACTACAGAAAAAGGGGTGTGGGGGATCCCTAACTAACGATCGTGGGAGCAGTAAGGTGGGAGACCACTACACTAGCTACACAAAATGTAAAAATAAATAAATAAAACAATTTAAAAAAAAAAAAAATGTGTTTTATAGGTACTGGCAGAAAGCTGCCAGAACCTAAGATGGTGGACACTAGTCATCACAGGATGCCCTACTAACCCATCTACATGCAGGCACACGGTGCCCTACTAACCCATCTACATGCAGGCACAGAGTGCCCTACTAACCCATCTACAAGCTGGCACAGAGTCCCCTACTAACCCATATACAAGCTGGCACAGAGTCCCCTACTAACCCATATACAAGCAGACACAGGGGGCACTACTAACCAATATACAAGCAGGCACTACTAACCCATATACAAGCAGGCACAGGGGGTACTACTAACCCATATACAAGCAGGCACTACTAACCCATATACAAGCAGGCACTACTAACCCATATACAAGCAGGCACAGGGGGCACTACTAACCCATATAGAAGCAGGCACAGGGGGCACTACTAACCCATATAGAAGCAGGCACAGGGGGCACTACTAACCCATATAGAAGCAGGCACAGGGGGCACTACTAACCCATATAGAAGCAGGCACAGGGGGCACTACTAACCCATATAGAAGCAGGCACAGGGGGCACTACTAACCCATATACAAGCAGGCACAGGGGGCACTACTAACCCATATACAAGCAGGCACAGGGGGCACTACTAACCCATATACAAGCAGGCACAGGGGGCACTACTAACCCATATACAAGCAGGCACAGGGGGCACTACTAACCCATATACAAGCAGGCACAGGGTGCAATACTATCCCACCTACAAGTTGGCTAATAACCAATCTACACTACAATCAGGTATAGCATGCCCAAGTAATCCGCCTATTAACATGGCGTGTAGATTGTGCAACCCATCTACAAGCAAACACGGACGTATCAGGGAAGAGCCATTAATAACCATGCCCGCCCCTCACATATGGTCTATTTGTGCACCAATAGCCCTCGCAAGCAAACTATTGTGACATCCGTGAAAACGGGCACACGCAGGGTCACCCAGCGCGTTTACTAACCAGAGTGACTGAGCTGTCACAGAACAATAACAGTCCCGGTGGTACCCATGGTTACCTGCTATCCCAATGAGTGAGGCGCAACTGATGACGCACTTCTGGTTTGTTGCGTGTTGATGACGTTTAATCGCTGTCTCCACTGGGTCCTAGAACTATAGTTTGGTGATGTATATTACTGACAGCAACGAGAAGGGTCTAGCTGCAGATTGGAGCTCCACTCTAGACAGGGAACATGTGACCTCCACTCAAAGCTTTTTTTTTTCTTTGCTTTTTTTTTTTAATCAACTTTAATGTAACAAACAACCTATAGACAATCATTCTGAAAAATCAACATTTTGCAGCTTTCTTGTTCATTCACAGTGGTTTATTTATAAGGTAATTTATAAGGTAACCACTGTGAATGAGCATTAAGTACAAGAAAGCTGCAAAATGTACAAGGCTAAAGTTGTCTTCTTAATCAGTCAGCTTCTTATTCTGTAATTTGTAAAATAAAGATATCTACAGTTATTTTTATTTTAAAGAAAATAATACACTTCCCAAAAACCTAAACAAAATGACATTTTATTAAAAAAAATCATCTTATATTGCAATAAACAAATGGCAAACATGGCACAATTTTGAGTAACTGATATTTTATTAAATGGGTTAAAATCCTGTGGGCCACTCATTTATATGTAGATATATACTGTACAGGGCTTGAGCCCCATCATACAACAGACATGTTAACAGCCTGGCCCAACGCTCTTTATGGCAAACAAATTGGTGACAACCTTGTCACTTCATATATTTTGTAATACCCCCCAAAAAGAAAAAAGAAAATCCCTATTTGGCGCTCACTTAAACACATAGGTAGATCTGCAGAAAGGGAGCAAAAAAACAACTTAAAGGGACATTATACACTCATTTTTTCTTTGCATAAATGTTTTGTAGATAATCTATTTATATAGCCCATAAAGTTTTTTTTTTTAAATTAATGTATAGTTTTGCTTATTTTTAAATAACATTGCTCTGATTTTCAGACTCCTAACCAAGCCCCAAAGTTTTATGTGAATACGCTCGACTACCTACTCCAGCTTGCTCCTGTTTGTGTAAAGGGTCTTTTCATATGCAAAAGAAGGGGGAGGGGGGGGAGTGTCTTATTTGCCACTTGCATTGGGCTTTCCAGCTACCTTTTCAACAGAGCCAAACTGACAGCTTCTAAGTAAGTTTTTAAACAGTTTTATACTGGATTTTTATATCAGTATCTGTGCATATTATTCTTTATAGTAGTGTCTATTACATGCAGTTATATGAAAATGAGTGTATACTGTCCCTTTAACTTTTACTGTCAAATTGTTGAGGCTCTAAGAAAGCTCAGGAGAAATGTGCGTTAGCTGTTCGCCTGTCTGTGAGTAATCTGGACATGGTTATACTTTATTTGTGTGCTCTCTGTGATTGATATACAGGTAGTTCTGGTCATTCCTTAGTCACTGCAAGCCGTACCTTTTGCACAATAATTGTAAGCAGCTGCCTAACAAGAGATAATCTGATAAGCCCCACCCTTCACCCACCTATGTGGGTAGCACCAAATCATAGTCAGTAGTTTTTTAGGGATCTTTTTCTATCTCGGTGGACATCTTACAATGGGCCTCTGACAGTATTGGAATCTGCTTAATTTTGCCAACTTAGAGCCTTAACGATTATTGTCTTATTTTGAAATAGACAATTGTAGTGTGTTTAATTCAGATGCTCCAATATTTGTATTTTAATATTTGACATTAAAAGTTGCTTTATTTTTTTGGCTCCCTTTCTGCGGATCTACCTATGTGTTTAAGTGTGTGCCAAATAGTGGTTTTCTTTTTTATTTTTCTTTGGGATTACACTCTATACCAACCACTAGGGCACCCCCTGCACTCCCCTAAGGAATATAAGTGTATGAGTTATAGATGGAACCATAATTTGATGAATAAAGCAGTTCTATACCTATCTCATTGATATACACTTCATATATTTTACCTTTTCTGAATAAGTAACTGGTATTTTAAAAGGTTTTAAATCCTTTGGGCCATTAATTTCTGTGTGGATACATACACAGCGTGAAGCCCTACATAGGATAAACATGTTTTCAGCCTGGCCCAATGGTTTCTATGGAAAAAAAAACTATTGCCAACCTTGCCACTTCATTTTACCTTTTCTAAATAAATAACTGGTATTTCAAATGGCTTAAAATCCTTTGGGCCACTCTTTACTGTGTGGATATATACCAGGAGTGAGTCCCTTCATAGGATAAATATGGTCTTAGCCTGGTCCAACGCTTTTTGTAGCAAACAAACTGGTGCCAACGTTGCCATCTCATATATTTTTAAATTTCTAAATAAGTAACTAGTATTTTAAAAGGGTTAAAATCCTTTGGACCACTCACTTTTTTGTGGATATATAAAGAGAGTGAACCTCTCCATAGAATAAACATGTTCTCACCCTGGCACAACTCTTTTTGAAGCAAACAAACTGGTGACAACCTTGTCACCCCATATATTTGACCTTTTTCTAAAAAGGAATCAGATATTTTAAAAGGTTTAAAATCCTTTGGGCCCTCATTACTGTGTGGATATATACAAGGAGTGAGCCCCTTCATAGAATAAACATGTTTTCAGCCTGGCCCAAAGCTTTTTGTAGAAAACAAACTTGTGCCAATGTGGTCATCTCATACATTTACCTTTTCTGAATAAGTAACTGGTATTTTGAAAGGGTAAAATACTTTGGACCACTCATTTCTGTGTGGATATATACAGAATGTGAGCCCCATCGTAGGAGAGACATGTTCTCAGCCTGGCCCAACGCTATTTATGACAAATAAACTGGTGCCAACCTTGCCACTTTATATATTTTACCTTTTCAAAGTAAGTAAATAGTATTTTAAAATGGTTAAAATCCTTTGGGCCACTGATTTCTGTGTGGTTATATAGGGCGTGAGCCCCTTTGTACAATCCAAGTGTTTTCAGACTGTCCCAAAGATTTATATGGCAAATAAACCCTCTAAATAGCAGTAAATTCTTTAGAAAAGGTAAAATATGTGATTTGACAAGGTCTGCACCAGTTTGCTTGTCATAAAAAGTGTTGGGCCAGGCTAAGAACATGTCTGTGCTATAAAGGGGCTCATGCCCTGTATATACCCACACAAAAATGAGTGGCCCACAGGATTTTAACCCTTTTAAAATACCACTTATTCAGAAAAGGTAAAATATATAAGTGGCAAGGTTGTCACCGATTTGTTTGCCATAAAGAGCGTTGGTCCGTCTGACAACATGTCTGTCCTATGAAGGGTTGATGCCTTGTATATTCCACACATAAATGAGTGGCCCAAAATATTTTAACCTTTTCAAATGACCAGTTACTTATTCTGAAAAGATAAAATATATGAGATGGCAAGTTTAGCACAAGTTTGTTTGCTATAAAAAATCATTGGGCCAGGGTAAAAACATGCTTATCCTATGAAGGGCTTCACGCTGTCTATGTATCCACACAAAAATTAGTGGCCCAAAGGATTTTAACCCTTTTAAAATACCTGTTACTTATTCAGAAAAGGTAAAATGTATGAAGTGGCAAGGATGGCACCAGATTGTTTGCCTTAAAAAGCATTGGATCAGGCTGAAAATAAGTCTATTCTATAAATGGTGTTAAAGCCCTGTATATATCTACGCAGAAATGAGTGACCCAAATAATTTTAACCCTTTTAAAATACCAATTACTTATTCAGAAAAGGTAAAATATGTGAAGTGGCAAGGTTGGCACCAATTTGTTTGCAATAAAGGGCGCTGGGCCAGGCTGATAACATGTCTGTCCTATGATGGGTTCACGCCTTGTATATATACACACATAAATGAGTGGCGCAAAGGATTTTATTCTTTTTTAAATACCAATGATTTATTTAGAAAAGGTAAAATATATAAAGTGGCAAGGTTGGAACCAATTTGTTTGCCATAAAGAGCGTTGGACAAGGCTGATAACATCTATCCCATGAAGAGGCTCACGCATTGTACAGGGAGTGCAGAATTATTAGGCAAATGAGTATTTTGACCACATCATCCTCTTTATGCATGTTGTCTTACTCCAAGCTGTATAGGCTCGAAAGCCTACTACCAATTAAGCATATTAGGTGATGTGCATCTCTGTAATGAGAAGGGGTGTGGTCTAATGACATCAACACCCTATATCAGGTGTGCATAATTATTAGGCAACTTCCTTTCCTTTGGCAAAATGGGTCAAAAGAAGGACTTGACAGGTTCAGAAAAGTCAAAAATAGTGAGATATCTTGCAGAGGGATGCAGCACTCTTAAAATTGCAAAGCTTCTGAAGCGTGATCATCGAACAATCAAGCGTTTCATTCAAAATAGTCAACAGGGTCGCAAGAAGCGTGTGGAAAAACCAAGGCGCAAAATAACTGCCCATGAACTGAGAAAAGTCAAGCGTGCAGCTGCCAAGATGCCACTTGCCACCAGTTTGGCCATATTTCAGAGCTGCAACATCACTGGAGTGCCCAAAAGCACAAGGTGTGCAATACTCAGAGACATGGCCAAGGTAAGAAAGGCTGAAAGACGACCACCACTGAACAAGACACACAAGCTGAAACGTCAAGACTGGGCCAAGAAATATCTCAAGACTGATTTTTCTAAGGTTTTATGGACTGATGAAATGAGAGTGAGTCTTGATGGGCCAGATGGATGGGCCCGTGGCTGGATTGGTAAAGGGCAGAGAGCTCCAGTCCGACTCAGACGCCAGCAAGGTCGAGATGGAGTACTGGTTTGGGCTGGTATCATCAAAGATGAGCTTGTGGGGCCTTTTCGGGTTGAGGATGGAGTCAAGCTCAACTCCCAGTCCTACTGCCAGTTTCTGGAAGACACCTTCTTCAAGCAGTGGTAAAGGAAGAAGTCTGCATCCTTCAAGAAAAACATGATTTTCATGCAGGACAATGCTCCATCACACGCGTCCAAGTACTCCACAGCGTGGTTGGCAAGAAAGGGTATAAAAGAAGAAAATCTAATGACATGGCCTCCTTGTTCACCTGATCTGAACCCCATTGAGAACCTGTGGTCCATCATCAAACTGATTTGTTTTTGTTTTGTTTTTGAATGTCAGAAATGTATATTTGTGAATGTTGAGATGTTATATTGGTTTCACTGGTAAAAATAAATAATTGAAATGGGTATATATTTGTTTTTTGTTAAGTTGCCTAATAATTATGTACAGTAATAGTCACCTGCACACACAGATATCCCCCTAAAATAGCTATAACTAAAAACAAACTAAAAACTACTTCCAAAACTATTCAGCTTTGATATTAATGAGTTTTTTGGGTTAATTGAGAACATGGTTGTTGTTCAATAATAAAATTAATCCTCAAAAATACAACTTGCCTAATAATTCTGCACTCCCTGTATATTCCACACATAAATGAGTGGCGCAAAGGATTTTAACCCTTTTATAAAATCAGTAAATTATGCCCTGTTTGCCATCTGATTATTGCAATATAAGTTTTTTGTTTTTTTTATAAAATGTAAGTTTGTTTAGGTTTTTGGAAAGTGTATAATTTTATTTAAAATAAAAATAATGCTAGATATCTTTATTTTGCAAATTGTAATCAGATGCAGAATTTGAAGCTGACTGAATAAGAATCCAACTTCAGATTTGTACATTTTGCAGTTTTCTTGTTCTTAATGCTCATCCACAGTGGTTACCTTAAAAATTACAGTCACAGTGGTTACCTTATAAATGACATTCAGCATAAACCACTGTGAATGAGCATTAAGAACAAGAAAGCTGCAAAATGTTTCATTTTCAGAATGATTGTCTATAGGTTGTTTGTTACATTAAAGTTGATTAAAAAAAAAAAAACTTTGAGTGGAGGTCACATGTTTCCTGTCTAGAGTCAGTGGAGGTCACATGTTTCCTGTCTAGAGTGAAGCTCCAGTCTGCAGCTAGACTACTTTGACAGCAACAGTAGTCACCCCGCCTACAACTGACTCCACCCACAAAACTCTCCACGATTTCCCAAACCTTCCCCATCCCGATGTGAGGACGGATGATCCAGGGATGACCCCTCCCAGGAACATCCATACCCCTGCCCTAGTATAATATCACTAACATATATCTGATCGTCTAGCACACACTTTTTTACATTAAAAAATCCTGTTGCACACCACATCCCAAAATGTTACAAAATAACACATTGTAGCTTAATACAGTGTGTGTGTGTGTATATATACAGGTGGCCCTCGGTTTACAACGGTTCAATTTGCACCATTTCAGAATAACAACCTTTTTTTCAGTCATGATACTGCTATTGAAAAGCATTGAAAAGCAGTGCATTGATTAAAATAGCCAGTAGGTGGAGCTGTCCGCTTGTGTTGAAGCAAAGATATACAAGCCAAGCAAGCTGAAATTAATCAGTTTAACCAGACCTGAGCTATTGAGCAGCTTGCAAAGGAACAACATTTTCCTGTCTATAAATCAGTCCAGATTGGAATGCATAGAAATAACTGTTTGCAGAAAAATGCAAGTAAAGTCTGTGTTGTGTGATTATTTTATTAGGTTTATAATGCTGTTTAGCATTTAAAGTCTTCATTTAAAATCTTTAAAAATAATGTATTAGGTGTTACTTATGCAAATTTTGAGAGGGGCCTGGAACCTAACTCCCTCACTTCCCATTGACTTACATTATAAATTGGTTTTCAATTTACAATGGTTTCGATTTACAACCATTCCTTCTGGAACCTAACCCCGGCGTAAACTGAGGGCTACCTGTATATATATGTGTATATATATATATATATATATATATATATATATACAAACATACATACATACACACACACTGTACTGTGCTGTGCTGTCATGCCTCCTACAAACTATACATGACATATTGACATTTATTCACAAACAATCATAATGATTGTCTGTGAATGAATGTCATGGTTGTAAATGACGCCTGATGCGCCTGTCACATACCTCCCAATATTTCAAAATTTGAAAAAGCCCCCCCCACACTGGTTGAAAACACTGGTCTAGCACAAAGTATACAGTGGGCCTATAATCCAATTACAGCTTGTGATGCAGACATCCCAACTCTCCCTGAAGTTCAGGGAGTCTCCCTGATGCCAGAAATGGAATGCAATCTCCTTGAAACCCCAAGTACCATGATCCAATGTGGCCCAAATATGGAAAAGTGTTTCTTTAAGGAATGCCTTTAGTTGCTGGGACGTTATAGAACCCTCAAAGCATCAGTAACCAAAAGCCCCCACTGATTCTAATAAAATAAAACACAATACTACCTTATTTACTGCACGTAATTAAACTTCTTATTCTAAAATATTTACATTAGGGTTGCCACCTCGGCCATGTTTTCCTGGACACTTATGAGTTACATATGCTGCAGGGTGTGCAGGGAGTAACATGAATAATGCTGTCCAGGATCCCTATTTTTTTGCTGTCCAGCAGCACAATGCATGTTTCCCTCTGAACACCCTGCAGCATGTGTAACTCATAAGTGTCCAGGAAAACATGGCCGAGGTGGCAACCCTAATTTACATAGGGTTGCCACTTTTTTCCCAGAAAATTCCTCGACACTTTTTAAGTGGGTGTGGAGAGGGTGTGTCTCAGGGCGTGGCTTGGGGTGTGGCTTCTTGTGGCCTCAAATTTATTATGAAATCCATTTATATATATATATATAATATACAGGTGAAACTTGAAAAATTAGAATATCGTGCAAAAGTTCATTTATTTCACTAATGCAACTTAAAAGGTGAAACTAATATATGAGATAGACTCATTACATACAAAGCAAGATAGTTCAAGCCGTGATTTGTCATAATTGTGATGATTATGGCTTACAGCTCATGAAAACCCTAAATCCACAATCTCAGAAAATTAGAATATTGTGAAAAGGTGCAATATTCTAGGCTCAAAGTGTCCCACTCTAATCAACTAATTAAGCCATAACATCTGCAAAGGGTTCCTGAGCCTTTAAATGGTCTCCCAGTCTGGTTCAATAGGAATCACAATCATGGGAAAGACTGCTGACCTGACAGTTGTGCAGAAAACCATCATTGACACCCTCCATAATGAGGGAAAGCCTCAAAAGGTAATTGCAAAAGAAGTTGGATGTTCCCAAAGTGCTGTATCAAAGTACATTAATAGAAAGTTATGTGGAAGGGAAAAGTGTGGAAGAAAAAGGTGCACAAGCAGCAGGGATGACCGCAGCCTGGAGAGGATTGTCAGGAAAAGGCCATTCAAAAGTATTGGGGACTTTCACAAGGAGTGGACTGAGGCTGGAGTCAGTGCATCAAGAGCCACCACACACAGACAGATCCTGGACATGGGCTTCAAATGTCGTATTCCTCTTGTCAAGCCACTCCTGAACAACAAACAACGTCAGAAGCGTCTTACCTGGGCTAAAGAAAAACAGACCTGTTCTGTTGCTCAGTGGTCCAAAGTCCTCTTTTCTGATGAGAGCAAATTTTGCATCTCATTTGGAAACCAAGGACCCAGAGTATGAAGGAAGAATGGAGAGACACACACTGCAAGATGCTTGAAGTCCAGTGTGAAGTTTCCACAGTCTGTGTTGATTTGGGGAGCCATGTCCTCTGCTGGTGGGTGTTGGTCCTTAGCATCCTGGTCTTCCATAACACCTCAGCAGTGCCACAGGCTGATAGCTTCCATGCCACGCCACATTGAGGCAGTAATTGCTGCAAAAGAGGCCCAAACCAAGTACTGAGTACATACAGTATGCATGCTTATACTTTTCAGAGGTCCGATATTGTTCTATGTACAATCCTTGTTTTATTGATTGCATGTAATATTCTAATTTTCTGAGATTGTGGATTTGGGGTTTTCATGAGCTGGAAACCATAATCATCACAATTATGAAAAATCACGGCTTGAACTATCTTGCTTTGCATGTAATGAGTCTATCTCATATATTAGTTTCACCTTTTAAGTTGCATTTGTGAAATAAATTAACTTTTGCACCATATTCTAATTTTTCGAGTTTCACCTGTATATAATATATACAGTATATATATATATATATATATATATATATATAAATATATATATATATATATATATATATATATATATATATATATATATATATATATATATATATATATATATTATAAACAAGCTTAACAGAAAATATAATTGACACTGTTATTCCTAACATTTGGGCAACAACTTTACAAAATTATTGGAGCAGTGTTTGGAGATGGAGATGAGACTGTGCATTACTTGGGATTGCTGCAGGCATTGTGAACCTGTGTGACCGGACTTGGGTAACTGGTAGTTGGGCGGGCGCACTCAATGTCCTGCCTCTCTCTGCCGCAGGATGTGACGACTCCCCTCCTCGACCCTCTTCCCCCCTCCCACTGTCCCACATCATCCTCTGTCTCTCCTGCAGACTCCACCTACCTGTTTTTTTAGTAACCCCGGGCTAAACGCTCCTCTGGCCAGCTTATTTTTTGTAAAGTCTGTGCTCACTGCTGCGTTGCTGCGCCAGGGGAACGCTTAGCCTGGGGCATTTGAGGCTAGTTCCGGGACACAGGACAAAGACCCTCAGACTGGGACTGTCCCAGTGAAACCGGGGCGGGTGGCAACCCTAGTCTCACATCTAGTAATGATCCTATTACATTCTATAGCCCTGCTGTGCAGTAATCACTGGCATTTGTTAGCCTTATACACAGCACTGTACACTGACAGTGCAAGAACTTTTATTTGTAATTAGCAAGTTTATTTGCTGTTGGTCGTTTATTACTGATAACCACAAAGTTACATCATTGTGTGTTACTGGCAACCTCAAGGTTAATTCAATGTGTTACTGGCAACCACAAGCTTAATTAATTGTGTAGTTGGCAACCACAAGGTTAAATCACTGTGTTTTACTGGATGTAAAGTAGTAAAAAATCAACAGCTTGCCTTCTGTTTAATTTATTTATGTATAAGTTGAAGGGATGTGAAACCCAGCAATATTCTTTTGTGATTCAGACAGAACAAACCATTTTAAAAGTTTCCAATTTACTTCTATGATCAAATTGGCTTCTGTGTTGAACAGACACCTAGGTAGCATCTGGAGCACTACATGACAGAAATTAGTGCTGCCCTCAAGTGATCTTGCAAATGGAAAACATTGTTGCAAAACTGCTGCCATTTAGTGCTCCAGAAATGGGCCAGCTCCTAAGCTTACTACGTTCCTGCTTTTCAACAAATGATACAAAGAGAATGAAGAAAATTTGATAATAGAAGTAAATTAGAGTTGTTTAAAATCGCATCTTCTATCTGAATTGTGAAGGAACCATTTGGGTTTCATGTCCCTTTAAGAGCTTGTAAATAGCCTAACTTTACTGGATGCAATATGAAATGAAGAGCTTGCAATCTACTTTGGTTCTTGCTATGGGCTTGTAACAAATTTTATAAACCATTAAGAGCTTACAAAATATGTTTGGTGTTGTGAGACTAAATAGCATTAATTTTACTTTATTGACTGTAATGCAAAATAAAGAGCTTGCAGTCTATTTCAGAACGGCATAAGAGCTTGCAGTCTATTTCAGCATGGCATAAGAGCTTGCAGTCTATTTCAGCATGGCATAAGAGCTTGCAGTCTATTTCAGCATGACATAAGAGCTTGCAGTCTATTTCAGCATGGCATAAGAGCTGCCTTGCAGTCTATTTCAGCATGACATAACAGCTTGCAGTCTATTTCAGCATGACATAAGAGCTTGCAGTCTATTTCAGCATGACATAAGTCATGGGACTGGACCTTTGTATAACATATTTGCAAAGTTTAAACATATTGTGAAAAATACTAATTCATTCCCTCATTATGTAACGCATTGACTACTACAATCTACAGCTGGCTCCCCTTACAATTTAAAATATTAATCCTAACCTATAAAGCACTCAACAACCTAAACTCACAACTATATTTCCTCTCTCATCTCTAAATACTCCCCAACCCTTATTAATAATAATAAATAATTAAGCAATGGTAAACATTCCCATTTATAAAAACAGAATGTTAGTGATATTTAAGTTTTAGTTTAACCCCTTAACGACCGAGGACGTGCAGGGTACGTCCTCAAAAAAAAAGGCAGTTAACGCCTGAGGACGTACCCTGCACGTCCTCGGTGTGGAAAGCAGCTGGAAGCGATCCTGCTCGCTTCCAGCTGCTTTCCGGTTATTGCAGTGATGCCTCGATATGGAGGCATCCTGCAATAACCTTTGGTAGCCATCCGATGCAGAGAGAGCTACTCTGTGGCCCTCTCTGCACCGGAGATCGGTGGCTTTCCACGTTGGTGGGTGGGAGCAGACTTGGGAGGCGGGTGGCGGCCATCAATGGCCCTGGTCATGTGGAGGGGGGCGGGATCATGGGCGGGGATGGGCGCGTGCATGGGAGGGCGGGGGTGGGCGCGTGCACGGGGAGGGAGACGGTGGGAACCGCTACACTACAGAAAAAGCTGTAAAAAAAATGTTTAAAAAAGGGAATATAAGTTAAAAAAAAACCATCAGTGAGGTGGTGGGGATTTGTCTGTGGGGGGGGGGGGGGGGGGGGGGGTGCTACACTACAGAAAAAAAAAAAAGCCCTTTTTTTTGCAAACTGGGTACTGGCAGACAGCTGCCAGTACCCAAGATGGCCCTCAATTAGGCAGATGGGGAGAGTTAGAGAGCTGTTTTGGGGGGGATCAGGGAGGTTGGGGGCTAAAAAAAAATAAAAAAATAATTTACATTTTTTTTAAAAAAACTTTTATTTTAGTACTGGCAGACTTTCTGCCAGTACTTAAGATGGCGGGGACAATTGTGGGGGAGGGAAGGGAGCTGTTTGGGAGGGATCAGGGGGTCTGATGTGTCAGGTGGGATGCTGATCTCTACACTAAAGCTAAAATTAACCCTGCAAGCTCCCTACAAACTACCTAATTAACCCCTTCACTGCTAGCCGTAATGCACGTGTGATGCGCAGCAGCATTTAGCGGCCTTCTAATTACCGGAAAGCAACGCCAAAGTCATATATGTCTGCTATTTCTGAACAAAGGGGATCCCAGAGAAGCATTTACAATCATTTGTGCCATAATTGCACAAGCTGTTTGTAAATAATTTCAGTGAGAAACCTAAAATTGTGAAAAATTTAACGTTTATTTTTTTATTTGATCGCATTTGGCGGTGAAATGGTGGCATGAAATATACCAAAATGGGCCTAGATCAATACTTTGGGTTGTCTACTACACTACACTAAAGCTAAAATTAACCATACAAGCTCCCTACAAGCTCCCTAATTAACCCCTGCACTGCTGGGCATAATACACGTGTGGTGCGCAGCAGCATTTAGCAGCCTTCTAATTACCAAAAAGCAATGACAAAGCCATATATGTCTGCTATTTCTGAACAAAGGGGATCCCAGAGAAGCATTTACAACCATTTGTGCCATAATTGCACAAGCTGTTTGTAAATGATTTCAGTGAGAAACCTAAAATTGTGAAAAATTTTACGTTTTTTTTAATTTGATCGCATTTGGCGGTGAAATGGTGGCATGAAATATACCAAAATGGGCCTAGATCAATACTTGGGGTTGTCTACTACCCTACACTAAAGCTAAAATTACCCCAAAAAGCTCCCTACATGCTCCCATATTAACCCCTTCACTGCTGGGCATAATACACGTGGGGTGCACAGTGGCATTTAGCGGCCTTCTAATTACCAAAAATCAACGCCAAAGCCATATATGTCTGCTATTTCTGAACAAAGGGGATCCCAGAGAAGAATTTACAACCATTTATGCCATAATTGCACAAGCTGTTTGTAAATAATTTCAGTGAGAAACCAAAAGTTTGTGAAAAAAATTGTGAAAAAGTGAACGATTTTTTGTATTTGATCACATTTGGCGGTGAAATGGTGGCATGAAATATACCAAAATTGGCCTAGATCAATACTTTGGGATGTCTTCTAAAAAAAATATATATATACATGTCAATGGATATTCAGAGATTCCTGAAAGATATTAGTGTTCCAATGTAACTATAGCTAATTTAAAAAAAAAGTGGTTTGGAAATAACAAAGTGCTACTTGTATTTATGGCCCTATAACTTGCAAAAAAAGCATAGAACATGTAAACATTGGGTATTTCTAAACTCAGGATAACCTTTAGAAACTATTTAGCATGTTTTTTTTTTTTGGTGGTTGTAGATGTGTGACAGATTTTGGGGGTCAAAGTTAAAAAAAGTGTGTTTTTTTCCCATTTTTTCCTCAGATTTTATAAAAAAAATTATAGTAAATTATAAGATATGATGAAAATAATGGTATCTTTAGAAAGTCCATTTATTGGCGAGTATATAATATGTGTGGGTACAGTAAATGAGTAAGAGGAAAATTACAGCTAAACACAAACACCGCAAAAATGTAAAAATAGTCTTGGTCCCAAACGAAAATGGAAAAGTGCTGTGGTCATTAAGGGGTTAATTAATCAGTTTTAATGAAGATGCCCTGTAACTTCCTTTTTAATTTAGCGCTAAAATTCTAATTTCCTGCACTCCTGTTGCCTACTTCAAAAGTAACTTTTTTTTGTGTTAGCTAACACTTTGAAATGTTCCATAATCAGCCCTCTGCTGTGTGAGTGACGTATGACTAGAGCGCCAATTGGAGGACAGTTCAAACCGTTTGCTCACAAAAAATAAATCAAATACTTTTAAATTGGGTGGCCGGAGCACAGGGATTTGAATTTTAGCCCTACATTAAAAAGGGAGTTAATTACAAGTGATGAATTAAACTCTATCTAAACTATCGCTAACATTCTGGATCTGTTTATACAAAGTGGAAAGTTTACCATCACCTGAAGTTGCCTGCCTGTATTTGCATTATACTTGCTGTGTGACATGTTCCTCATTCATCCTCATGATGGCGATATTGAGTATATATTCAGAATTGTGCCAAATTTCTGCCAAATTTTTGTTCTGTGTTTCAATCACAGACTTTTAATTCCACTATTAAAATTGTATTAAAAAAATAAAAGTGCTGAATTAAACCTATTTCAAATTTTAGAATAAATGGTTTGATCGTGCTTAGTACAAAAAAAGTGTCCTGTACTTTTATTATTTATTTTGCACGGTAGGTTTTCAAATTCTGAGAATCGGAAGTGCACACTGCAAAAATCACAAGCCTATCCCTGCTATATCTGTCTCTAGAAGCCTCACTAAATGTAATAATTCTTTAAAACAATGCAAGTTTTACTATCAACATGACAGTGTCTTGCTCCCAACAGAACTATTTCAAAAGAGCAAAATATCCATCTATCTGTCTGTCATCTATCTATATCCATCTATCTATCTGTCACCTATCTGTTTGTCATCTATCTATCTAGATCTATCCATCTATCTGTCACCTATCTATCTACCTATCTACCTATCTATCTATCTGTTATCTATCTATCTGTCTATCTATCTGTCATCTATCTATTTATCTATCTATTTATCCATCCACGTATCTATCTATCTATCTATATGTATATACTCAAAATTATTACACAGAGCAGCGTGTGTTTTACTATTGCTTACTACTCAGGAACCTTTGGGGGGGGGGGGGGGCAAAGCATTTTTGCACCAGGGCCCTGTGTTGAGTAGGTGGGCTACTGGTGCCAGAGATTGGTTTTATAGGTCAGTGCACGCAGAAGAGTCCAGCTAGGATTATACACAGCCAATCATATCCTTATTGCAATACATACATCATCAGAGCTCTCAACTGTCACATATTTTCTAACTATAACTAGCTAGAAGGGCAGACACATTTACAGGAAGTGACCAACTCAATGGCACTGCTTAGTTACAACAGAGATGCTTATTACAGGCATTAATTAGTATGGGCTAGATTACAAGTGGAGCGCTATATTTTTGCACGCAATAAATAACCAGCCATTACAAGTGTCTCGTAGTAGCAATTAGCGCTCCGAAAATTACCCAGAGGTCAGACCTCTGGGTAATGTTTTAAATCTCCCTCAAATGCCCCCAAATTTAAGTGTTAGTTTTCTTTTCTTTTTTTAATGTAGCATTTAAAAACAAAAACAAAAAAACAACTGCACCAGGCAGTTTTGAGGGACTAAAGTCGACGGCTGTGGGGTGTTAGAAAAAAAATGGCACAATGTAAATGCCTTTACATTGTGGTCTATGGTAAATGTGTGTTCCCTGTAAATATATATGTACATATATGCTTACATACAAATATATTTATTGTGTTACTATGCACTGGTATTAGTGAAAGCAATATTTTGTGCTCCACTTTTAATCTGGCCCTATGTAAGATAATCTTATGCTTTTCCCAGACATTAATTAGTACGTAGGATAGCCTTATGTTTATCCCAGGCATTAACTAGTAAGTAGGATAGCCTTATGCTTATCCCGGGCATTAATTAGTAGGTAGGATAGCCTTATGCTTATCCCGGGCATTAATTAGTAGGTAGGATAGCCTTATGCTTATCCCAGGCATTAATCAGTGTGTAGTATAGGCTTATGTTTATCCCAGGCATTAATTAGTAAATAGGACAGCCTTATGCTTTTCCAAGGCATTAATTAGCATATAGGATAACCTTCTGCATATTCCAGACATTAATTAGTATGTAGAATAGCCTTATTTTTATCCCAGACATTAACTAGTAAGTAGGATAGCCTTATTGTTTAACCCAGACATTAATTAGTATGTAGGATAGCCTTATGCTTATCACAGGCAATCATTTGTATATAGGATAGCATTATGCTTATCTTAGGTATTAGTTAGTACATAGGATATCCTTATGCTTATCCCAGACAATAATTAGTATATAGGATATGTGACAGACCCTTCTGTCAGTACTGAAAGAGTTAACTTTGTTCAGCTTTGAGAAGCTATTTTCTAAAGACAGGTTTTCTAGCATCAGCTATTGTGTACTGTAATTAAGTTTTAGTGATAAACATTCACATGGTTTAATCACATCCAGAGAGAAGACGCCCAAGTGATAAGAAGGACTAAATTGTTTATCTGCTTAAGTAATGTAATTCTATTGTATCATGTCAAAGGGCGTTTTCCCTCTATCTAATGTACAATATTCTTTCAACCCCCCATCTGGGGGTCAGACCTGCATAAATACTGGGCATATAGCCTTCAATAAAGTGCATTCTGTTTTAACCTTCAATGTGGAGCCTGGTCTCATGTTTGAGGGGGGGGGAATTAGCTGGGTTGTGAGTTGCTGATCTCACATTCAGGGCATCTTCCATCTGGTATTAACCCTTGGTATCCTGTTGGTACCGTAACAATTGGTGGCAAGCGACGGTGGGATCCTTATCGCCCAGAAGAGCAACTACGCTTCCAGACCGAATGGGAATACCGTATGAAAGGCTAAAAAGAGCTTCCCTTAAAGACCTGCTAGAACAACGGGGCCAACAAACCAGTAACCTCAGGAAGAGGGAGATTATTACAAGACTGACCGAGATGGATGGAGTACCAGGGCCCGAAGGAACCAATGAGCCCAGCATATCAGACAGAACCCCCGAAAAAGCAAGCTTTGACCGGGCGGTCAAAATAAGACTGGCACATTATGGCCCCAACCCATCTGCGGAAATTATCGACCGGGTCATAGCGGCTGTGGAGGCCAACCTACTTCGCCAAAGCGGCGCTGCAGCAGCCCAAGTCACAGCAACCCCAGTGGAAAAGAGAAAAGTGCATTTTACAGCTTTTAAAAACATCCTGGAAACAGAAGGAGAGATTGATGGGTACCTTGCGGATTTTGAGAGGCAATGTGCACTACACCAGGTACCCGCAGAGGACTGGGTCACGATATTATCCGGAAAATTATCCGGCCGGGCCAGTGAGGCTTTACGGGCCATTCCAGATGGGGAAGTCGGGGATTATAATACTGTAAAAGAGGCTCTGCTCTCCAGGTATGCGGTTACACCGGAGGCATACCGGAGGCGGTTCAGAGACACTGTTAAATTGGCTGGTGATTCCTACGTTGAGTGGGCATGTAAGGTGCACCACACAGCAGCTCACTGGATGGCGGGGTGCCAAGCCGTATCCGGGGAAGAGGTGCTGCAGCTATTCCTGTTGGAACATTGCTTTGACAAGTTATCAGCAGGAGTTAAAGAGTGGGTTCGGGACCATAAACCCTCCACCCTGCATGAAGCTGCTCGCCTGGCAGATGAGTATACGGATGCCCGCAAACTGGATACTGCTACCACTAAGCCCCCTGCTAGAGTGGAGTACAGACCCACAGTCACCCCAGCAGCTACCAGTTACCAACCCCCGGCGCACCGCTCTACCACACGGCCTCCAGCCACAAACTAGCCTCAGAGAGCCCGGTTCAATTCACGGGGCTACTCACAGCCTATTCGGTGCTTTGGATGTAAGCAACTTGGGCACAAAAGACCAGAGTGTCCCCTAAATGCAGCGAACCAAGCACAGTCCTGGAGAAGACCTGCCGGCAGAATCCCACGTAACCCTCAGCCTGCGGCGCACTGCGTAGCGGTGGAAGAATGCTGGGGCATCCTACATGAAGCAGACCTTGTGCAAGCTGCCCGCCGGAATAACCGGCAACTGGTTAAAGTGAATGGGAAGGAGGTCAGTGGTCTACGGGATACTGGTGCTACCACGACCTTGCTTCAAAAGAACTTGGTGTCTGAGAAACAGCACACTGGAGACACTGTGACTGTGAGGGTAGCAGGGGGCGCTGTGCTCCGCCTACCTGTTGCCAGGGTGCAATTGGATTGGGGAATGGGCGCTAGACCTGTGAATGTGGGGGTCATGAAGGACTTACCAGCTGATGTTCTCCTTGGAAATAACTTGGCCCCCCTTGTTTCTGCCTACGCTCCTATGGGTCCCGCTGATGTTAACCCTGTGACTACCCGTGCCCAGATCCGTGCAGCAGAGACTGACCCACCTGCTGCTAAGCCCCAGGACACTGAGCTCAGTAAATCTCTATCCGCTATTGATACGTGGAAGTCCCGTTACAATGCGCTGATGAAAGAGAAGAGGAGCGCAGAGGAAAAAGCACGTTTAGAAAGGGAATCTCTGCTAGACAAGCTGCACCGACAGACTGCAGAAAACACCAGCTTGAGAGTGGAACATGAAACATTAAAGACAAACTTAGCGACACTGGAGGAGAAGCTGACGCTGGCTCATAGTGAGGTGCAGCAACTCAAGGGCACCCTATGTCAGTATGAAGGGATTTTGGATACCTATAAAGAGCAAGTACAAAAACTACGTAAAGAAGCTGATGAGATTTTGAAGGACTGTTTAGCCCTGGTCTGGGCAATGAAGAAGTTGAACCCTTATTTATACGGGCAGGAATTCTCTCTCATAACGGGAATAAAGATGGATTGTCCCGGAAAACTGACATGCCTACCACCTCCTAGTCCGGTCATCCCCAGGTTGACCCGCCAAAGGGTTAAGCCGGGTCTGCTGGAGTGTTCCACTAGGAGGGAGCTATGTGACAGACCCTTCTGTCAGTACTGAAAGAGTTAACTTTGTTCAGCTTTGAGAAGCTATTTTCTAAAGACAGGTTTGCTAGCATCAGCTATTGTGTACTGTAATTAAGTTTTAGTGATAAACATTCACATTGTTTAATCACATCCAGAGAGCAGACGCCCAAGTGATAAGAAGGACTAAATTGTTTATCTGCTTAAGTAATGTAATTCTATTGTATCAGGCATTTACTAGTAAGTAGTACAGCCTTATCATTTAACCCAGACATTAATTAGTATGAAGGATAATCTTATGCTTATCCCAGGCATTTATTAGTATATAGGATAGCCTTATGCTTATCCCATGTATTAACTAGTAATTAGGAAAGCCTTATTGTTTAACCCAGACATTAACTAGTATGTAGGATAACCTTATGCTTATCCCAGGCATTAATTGGTATATATGATAGCCTTATGCTTATCCCAGACATTAGTTTGTACGTAGGATAGCCTTATGCTTACCCCAGACATTAATTAGTATGTAGGATAGCCTTATGCTTATCCCAGACATTAATTAATAGGTAGAATAGCCTTATATTTATCTTAGGCATGAATTAGTATGTAGGATAGCCTTATGCTTATCCCAGGCATTAACTAGTAAGTAGGAAAGCCTTAACGTTTTACCCATACATTAATTAGTATGTAGGATAACCTTATGCTTATCCCAGGCATTAATTAGTATATAGGATAGCCTTATGCTTATCCCAGGCATTATTTAGTACATAGGATAGCCTTATGCTTCCCCCAGACATTAATTAGTATGTAGGATAGCTTTATGCTTATCCCAGGCATTAACTAATAAGTAGGATAGCCTTATTATTTAACCCAGACATTAATTAGTATGTAGGGTAGCCTTATGCTTATCCCAGACATTGATTAGTATGTAGGATCACCTTATGCTTATCCCAGGCATTAACTAGTAAGTTAGATAGCCTTATTGTTTAACCCAGACATTAATTAGTATGTAGGATAGCCTTATGCTTATCCCAGACATTAATTAGTATGTAGGATAGCTTTATGCTTATCCCAGGCATTAACTAGTAAGTAGGATAGTCTTATGCTGTCCCAGGTATTAATTAGTATGTAGGATAGCCTTATTGTTTAACCCAGACATTAGTTAGTACGTAGGATAGCCTTATGCTTATCCCAGACATTAATTAGTATGTAGGATAGCCTTATGCTTATCCCAGACATTAATTAGTATGTAGGATAGCCTTATGCTTATCCCAGACATTAATTAGTATGTAGGATAGCCTTATTGTTTAACTCAGACATTAATTAGTATGTAGGATAGCCTTATGCTTATCACAGGCATTAATATGTATATAGGATAGCATTATGCTTATCCTAGGCATTAGTTAGTACATAGGATATCCTTATGCTTATCCCAGACATTAATTTAGTATATAGGATAGCCTTATGCTTATACCAGACATTAATTAGTATGTAGGATAGCCTTATGCTAATCCCAGCCATTAATTAGTATGTAGCCTTATGCTTATCCAAGGCATTAATTAGTATATAGGATAACCTTCTGCATATCCCAAACATTAATTAGTATGTAGGATAGCCTTATGCTTATCCCAGGCATTAACTAGTAAGTAAGATAGCCTTATTGTTTAACCCAGACATTAATTAGTATGTAGGGTAGCCTTATGCTTATCCCAGGCATTTATTAGTATGTAGGATATACTTACGCTTGTCCCAGGCATTAATTAGTATGTAGGATAGCCTTATGCTTATCCCAGGCATTAACTAGTAAGTAGGAAAGCCTTATCGTTTAACCCATACATTAATTAGTATGTAGGATAACCTTATGCGAGTGAAGACTTCCGGTGGGCGGGGCGTGAGGGAAGTGAGCGCGCTCTGTCAGCTCGGGTGAGAGGAGCTGGAACCAAGAACTTATCCGCCTATAACGCTAACTCCTATTGCGGGGATATAATTGTCCTGTTTGGGGAGAGACTATACAACGAGCGTTTATACGGAAGTCTTCCTACAGCCACACATTGGCCCAGACACATACAGTCGCACACAGTCGTATACAGCTGCACACAGCCAGCACAAGTGCAATAAAGAAGGTGTGAAGGAAAGCAGATCGGATACAAAGGTGCTCCGTAAAAAGACCAAAGAAATCTTTGTAATTCCGCTTACATTCCTACCTCTGGTGGAGCCCTGCAACAGGAGTGAGGTGTCACGATTGAAATGGGGCTGGGGAAGACAACGGTGAAGTAGTCTGGAGTAGTGTCGAGCTGCGAGATCCCTAGAGCACAAGGAAACCGCAAGTATCATAACATAAATCTGACTGTGATTTGGAGGGTTAAAAGCTGGCTTAAGGAAAAATGTGTGTCTGAGGTGGACTGGACTCCTTTTAAACAAACGTGTGTTATCTTCAACACTGCCTTAATACAGCACAATAAAGGCAAGTGTTGCACTTCTGATAAATGAACTCCACAGTGAGATCGGGGTTGGGTGAAATTAGGGTGCTTTAATATGAACTGCAATAAAATGGAGGACACTCATCACTGAGGGAACAAGTGTGTAACTGAACACAATAATACAGTATATAAAGCATAACAACTGTGCAGGTACAGTACAGAATTATTGTGATTAACATCCAAATGCAGAATCAACATGTGCAAAACACAATAATACAGTATATAAAGCATAACAACTGTGCAGGTACAGTACAGAATTATTGTGATTAACATCCAAATGCAAAATCAACATGTGCTCTGTCTGCTAGGAACATCTTCCCCAAAGCTGCACTAAGGAAGATGCCACATGTCCTATAATCACACTGCATTTACTTTCACTTGTCACTGGAACATTAGCTAGACCAGTTTAATCTATTATATTCCCAGCTATGCTTATAAGAATCATCTTCCTTACCTGCAATAAAATGGAGGACACTGAGGGAACAAGTGTGTAACTGAAAGAAGGTTCCCCTCAGAAACAAGTAACTAAATTTCCCTTCCCTTCCCTGCAGCAGGTGCTCTGGTAAATGTGTCCTCTCTCTACAAACACATGTTATTAGAATATTATTATGGGGGTGTCTATTTTTACATTCTTTACACTCTCCCCCACAAACTTTTATGTCATCCTTGACATATGCCAACCCTGTATGGTAAAACAATATGTGCTTGTTGTCTGACAACACCGTTGGGGAGTCAGGTGTACGTCACAATTTCTCACTAGGCCTATTGCGCGCTATAGTACCTGGTGAGGTATTCTTGCTCGTACAGCAAGCTATTTGGTAAACCCTTTTCCTCACTTACTTGTGTAAGTTACTGTAGTCAGACTAAAGATGGTGGTAACCTAAAGTACACACTCTTACTCTGTCCCTTTACTTGACCCAGCATGGTGGAAGACTAGATACACATTCACCATGTCAGTTTATAATTTCAACAAATACCTTTGGGCAAACTTTTCCCATCTTATCTAGTTCCATCATCTCAAAATTACTGCTTGATTTACATTTGTGCATCTTTAACATTTGCTCTGTACATGAATAATTGCGGCATAATTTTATGTGCAAACATTAGAACATTAAACCTGACAGATTTACTAATGTTTAGAATCTACATCAAAACAATCAGGATCTAGATACCAATCAGGGTAGACAGGTAAAACATTTCTACACTGTATGGCTTGTACTGTTGGATCTCTGGAAACTATGCTGGGTTGACCTAAAGTATCATAAATCAAAGTCTTTGGTTGTCTCCTTTCTCTGCTGGATTTTAGTCTTTTTAGAGGAATGGTATCTGAATAGTCCTCATTCTCATCGCTCACACTTTCAACTATCTCTGTTGAGGTTTCAGATGATGAAATTTCCTCTTCCATGTGTCCTGATGGATTTTCAGATCTCTCATCTTCAGAAGAATTGTCTTCTGTAACAATCTCTGTAAGATTTTCATTGGTCCCTAACTGATGTGGGTAGAACTCATCAGCTTCTGGATTCAGATCTGTTGTGTTTCCATCTCTGTGATCACTTTGAGATATAGGAATGAAAGCTTTCTAATGTTCCTGTTCCGTCTCTGACTCACTTCCTGTCTCATCACTGAAGTTTTGTGCAGATTGTAATGCAGTATTCTTACGGTTTTCTTGGTTTCTTGCAGTAGGTCTGTCTTTTGTTTTGTTACCTGGATCTACAGGTAGATAATCACAGGGCAACAACAAATTGCGATGCAGAACTTTGATTTTTCCTTTTCCAGTTTCTGGCTTAACTTCATAAACTGGGCTGTCTTTACATTTCCTTTTAAGAACAACATAGACTGTATCTTCCCAATAGGATCTTAATTTTCCAGGACCTCCTCTTTCTTTGAGGTTTCTAACAAGTACTCTACTACCGGGTATTAGTTCAGCTCCATAAATCTTCTTGTCATAGTGTGCTTTACCTTTTTCTGCACTTTTAGTAGCTGTTTCTGAAGCAACTTTGTAGGCCTCATTCATTCTCTTTGTCCAGGTTTTCACATATTCAGAAGAGGTATGATATTTTTCAGTTACTGGAGTGTCAAGCATGCTATCAATGGGTAATCTTGGAGATCTTCCAAAAAGAAGGAAGAAAGGAGAATATCCTATAGCTTCACTCTGTGTACAATTATATGCATGTACTACCTTTGCAAGTTAATTTTTCCAATCTTTCTTTGATTCGGATGACAAAGTACGAATCATGGATAGAAGGGTGCGATTGAACCTTTCCACTTGTCCATTACCTTCTGGGTGGTATGGAGTTGTATGCAAGTTTTGGATGTGGCAGTGCTTGCCTAATGCCAAAAACAATTTGTTTTCAAATTCTCTACCCATATCATGGTGAATCCTGGTAGGAAATCCAAATTTCAGGACAAAATCATTAAATATTTTGTCTGCAACAGTTCTTGCTGAATTGTTCCTGGTTGCATATGCTTGAACAATTCTTGTAAAATGGTCTATTACCACTAAGATATATTCATATCCACCTTTACATGTCTCAAGATGAAGGAAGTCAATGGAGACCATTTCGAAAGGATATGTTGTGGTAATATTACTCAAAGGAGCTCTAGTAGGCTTGTTTGGGCGTTTATCCTTTAAACAGGTAAACTGTTGAGTAATGTAATGTTCGGTGTCCCTTTGCATATGTGGCTAAAAGAATCTATCTCTGATTAGATTTACAGTCCTCTCAACTCCTAAGTGTCCCATCTCTTCATGTAATTCTTTAAACACTAATTGATGGCACTTCTTTGGCAACACTAACTGAGAACCTGATAGTGTTTTTCTTCTCTTAATTCCTTCATTGTCAAGATAAAGTTTATGCCATTGTCTCAAGAGTATAGAAAAATCAGAAGACTCACCTTGGCGCTCATGTTTTGATGGAAACTTGTTCTCTTGCTTATATTTCCATACTTTTCCAATCGCAGGGTCTTTATTTTGTGCTGTTCTGATAGTCCCTTTGGGAATTTCGGCTACACTTTTTAATTCACCATTTTCTGTCATTGGAGTTGTATTATTTTTACATCTTTTCCCAATGAGATTTAACAATTTACTCTGGTGTTTTGTGGTAACACCGTTCATTTTTGGTGGCAGTCCATTAGTAGAATTGTATGGTTGCTGGGCACGCTGAGCAATGCAGTCTTGTATTCTTTGTGAAGTATTCAGCTTTAACCTTTCCTTTGCTGTGTTCCTTGCTATATGAGGACTCTTATCTGATACTTCTTTGATACAGGGAAGTGTATTACTCTGGGACACAGGTGTGCTGTAGGTTACTGCCAACCCTCTCTCTTTTAACGGTTTCTGTTTTCTCACTCTGCATCCTTTTGCAAAATGTCCCGATTGACCACATTTGAAACAATGGTCACATGTGGTTCCCTGACCTGTGTTCTCACAACATTCACAAACCCTTTTGCTTAGTCTCGGTGTGGCTGTTGGCCCTTTAAATACAAGCTCCTGCTGTGCTGCTGAACTTTGCAAAAGTGTTTTCATTTCTAGCATTTCTTTTTGCATTTGCAGTATTACCTTTTCAAGATCCAGTTTAGTATTCTGAATTTGCTGAGTATTTTGGTTACTTACTTGTGGCTGCATCAATGGCATGGTGTCAGCGGATTTCTGAGAACAATGTAGATGACTGGACTTACACTCCATCATCATTGGTTTGCTGATTTGAGATTTCTTCTGCTTTCTCTCTCTTTCAATCTCCATATTGGCAGCTTCATTCATTTTCTCTATGAGCAAATCATCTGAAGCAGAGGGGTCGTCTAAATATTGCTTTAGCTGAAACTTGATGTGATCACTTACCAGTCCAGTACCTACAGACCTTAAGAATTTCTTCTGTATTAATTCCATTCCAAAGTGTTCATCTGATTCTTCTCCTTGTGAAACAAACAAGAGACGATCTTTCAGTACAATTGCTCTAAACAGAAAATTCTGAGGTGTTTCTTTGGTATTTTGTGAGACGTTGATCAGTTGTTGGTACAAATCTGACGCATTCTCTTCCTTGTAGTGACTTTTCAGGATTCTTTTCATTTGCACTAGAGTCAGATCATTCTTCATTTCCAACATACCTCTAAGCCTTAAACCAGGACTTATGGCCTTGACTACAGATTCCACAATCTCTATTTCAGTATCCTCTTTGTAGTCCCATGTCAATATGGTGCATGAGGTTAGTATAGGACAATTTGTCTGTCTGTCCCTTCTCACCTATCTGACCAGGAATTTTAAAGTCCTTTCTTATTGCAACTTCCGGTAAGTTACTATAAAGAGGTGTCTTAGCCGTTAAAACAGGTTCTTTTCTTAAATGACTGTCCCTTGAATCTTGACTTTTAGTGCTGAGATCTTTAATTTGATCCACTACGATCTTAGTTGTTTCCTGAAATTTTTCCTGCATAATGCGGTACTGTTGCTTTAAATATTCCAACTGTTGTTGTTCCGGTTGGGGGTCTTTGTCACTATCACTTACTGCTTCAGCATCCTTTCTCTTCCCTAATTCAGAGATTAATTTCCTAGTTGTCTGTAGAAATTGCATAACAGCCTCTTCACTCTCTCTACCAGTTCATCCATCATAACGTTAATTATCCTCATGTAATGGCGGCGGTTTTTGCCTTTCGCCATACTCTTTTCTGATGCTTTAATAACCTTGCAGGTTTCAATCAGTTCACTGACTGTCATCTGTGTTAACGATCTGCTGATTTCATCTTGTAACCTCTCCACATCCATTTTTGCAGCTTTTAGCATCAACAGGGTTAATTTATTATATATCCTCCTTTGCCTAATTCCTTGTTTCTATTCCCCTCAGCAGACAGGTTGTTTCTTCACCATACACTATTACAGGGATTGCACCAAGTTTCTTTCACTCACAGACTGCTATTTCTATATGCAGCATTCACTTCTGTGTCTTTTCTGTGACATATTCACCCGGCCCCACGTTGGGCGCCAATTTTGTTGCACTTCTGATAAATAAAATCCACAGTGCGATCGGGGTTGGGTGAAATTAGGATGCTTTAATATGAACTGCAATAAAATGGAGGACACTCATCACTGAGGGAACAAGTGTGTAACTGAACACAATAATACAGTATATAAAGCATAACAACTGTGCAGGTACAGTACAGAATTATTGTGATTAACATCCAAATGCAGAATCAACATGTGCAAAACACAATAATACAGTATATAAAGCATAACAACTGTGCAGGTACAGTACAGAATTATTATGATTAACATCCAAATGCAAAATCAACATGTGCTCTGTCTGCTAGGAACATCTTCCCCAAAGCTGCACTAAGGAAGATGCCACATGTCCTATAATCACACTGCATTTACTTTCACTTGTCACTGGAACATTAGCTAGACCAGTTTAATCTATTATATTCCCAGCTATGCTTATAAGAATCATCTCCCTTACCTGCAATAAAATGGAGGACACTCATCACTGAGGGAACAAGTGTGTAACTGAAAGGTTCCCTTCAGAAACAAGTAACTAAGTTTCCCTTCCCTGCAGCAGGTGCTCTGGTAAATGTGTCCTCTCTCTACAAACACATGTTATTAGAATATTATTTTGGGGGTGTCTATTTTTACATTCTTTACACAAGCAAATAAATCTTCTACTTAATAAAAATCCAGCCTGAAGTTTATCTGGTGTAAAGCCTTAGGGGGCTCTCAGCAAAAAGCCAGTAATAAGCAAGTCTGCAAAGGGAGAATTGTCTTTTTGGGCCATCAAGCCTTTCTGACGCAACTTGCTACATGCATAAAACAGAAACGCTAGAACGCTAGAAAGGTCTCTTATCTGCTATGTTTGCGATGAAAAACCTATGTAAAGTGCGTTCTTTGGTAAAGAACTTTAAAGATTGAAAATTGAAGAATTGAATGCAGTCCAAAGAAAATATAGTATTCTACATATACTTCATAGTCGGATACACTCAAAAAAAAAGAGAAATCTCAGGGATCAGGGGGCAGACAAGAATAGCTGTATGATATAGACTAATCTGCCCAAAAGCTCCAGTTATTCATTATAACCAAACATACTGGGGGTAATTTAAGGAGAAACCCTGCGACTCTGTCTGTTTAAATTTTAAAGTAATAACCAAATAATATCTCTCTGGGACGCCTCAGGGAGAAGGGAGCAAATCTCACACAGATACAGACTTTTTTCCCATTTGACATTTAGGGGTCTATTTTATACTAACATGTACTGGTGTATTTTTTATGTAGAAGTATAGTAAGGTTGTGCATACAGTATATGCAAAGGTTTAGCGGTAGTAAGAAGCTAACTCTGTTGCATGGAATTGAAAGCATGTTGTAATGTTATAGGAGTGAACTGTAGAGGTATAAATAAGCACAAAGTACAAACACAGCCTAATTACAGGTGTAAGTGTGGGCTCTGGTAGACGTTAAAGGCTGGGGCAGCAGTCCATGTATCCACTGATTGTCAAACACAAAGTGTGGGTTATTTCTTTATTCTTCTAGCACCACATAGTAGGTATTTGAGCTAAGGTATAGATTTAATGGTGTGGTTGTAAGGCAATGTAAGAGGCCTGTCTCTGAATATCTGGTAAGCCAAAAGAGAACAGGTGGAAATCAGGAGTTAATCATTTACACGTCAAGAGTGGACTTAATATATGATATTGTAGGGGTAAGATAAACCAGGACAAGCAAGACCTTACATTTTTTTTTCTTTTTTTTTTTTCTTCTCCTTTCCTCCAATCGTGGTTTTTGCACGAATTAATACAAAGTAAAAATTATAAACACGCTCTATATGTTTTCCTTTCTTTCTCTCTCACTGCTCACCTCCTCTTTCTTTTGTCTCTGAACACGCATAATAGCACAATACTGTTAGAGTCTATGGAAAAGTATATCACGAATGTCAAAACTAGATCCCCTGCTATGCCTTTAAAAAAAGATATAAAGTCTAAACCACTGCAGGAAGCTAGTCTGGAGGCAAATCCAGAAAGTACAGTTAATACTCTGCAGACACAATTAACAATTAATCAGTTGACTGATTTAATACTGCCACAATTTGAAATAGTCAAGAAAGAGATAACTGATCTCTCACATGAAGTTAGGCAATTCTCTATAAGGATGACAGAGGTAGATACTAGGGTCTAGGACCTGGAGGATAGAACTAACACACAGGACGCAAACATGGCTAAATATGCTGATAAAATCAAAACATTACAATTAAAAACTGAAGATCTTGAGGTCCCGGCGTAGTAATATACAAATTGTGGGGCTCCCAGAGAGCAAGGAATATGAAGATTTATTAACATTTGGGGCAACTATATCACCTAGTTTATTGGGGATTAAACCAGTAAACGGAGCACTACAAGTAGAAAGAGCACATAGGATTGGTAATATCAGAAAATTTGTAGATGGTAACACACGACCACGGATGGTATTAATCAAATATCTTCATTTTCAAGATAAAGTCAATATAATGCGTCAATACAGAAAGGCTCAAACACTCATAATAGATACCAAACAAATGTACATATTTCAAGATTTCTCTCTGGAAACATCGACTAGGAGGAAAACAATGGTACCATTCTGTACAGGGCTGATTAAAGCAGGACTAAAAGCAAGTATGAGATATCCTGCAAAGATAACAGTACTTGGTATGGAGGGTACCATTGTTTTGAACTCGGTTGACGAAGCAAAAGCTTTTTGCCTAGAAAACAATACTGAAGTGTGAAATTCCAGTTATTGTCTAGTATATATATATATATATGCAGATTTGTAAATTTAAGATGGATGAAGCGGACAAAGTTTGGAGTGAGTCTTATTTACAGAACACGGGCTGTTGCATAAGTAATCATATTGTTTTTTTATGTGGGGGGTTTTGGAGGAGGGGTTCTGGAGGGGGTCTTATATATATATATATTTTTTTGTGCCTCCCTTTCCTCTAAACACTGAATAAAAAAGTATAATTAGTACATCTTTAAATATAGTATCATGGAACGTGGAGGGGGGGATAACTATAGCCATACTTCTTAAAAGGAATATGGGATATTATATTATTAAACAAGAACTGGACCCACTTGGGAGATACATAGTCCTTCAAATAAAGATAGACAATACAATCTGGACTCTCTGTAACATATATGGCCCGAACAGATTTGAGGTAGAGTTCTGGTCCAAGATAAAGTATAAACTATCACCATACTTAGGACAGAATCTGATTATAGCGGGAGATCTGAATTTAACTTTATATCCGGATATAGATAGGTTTCACTTAAAACGCAGGCAGGCAAATCGCAAAGAATCCAATTTTTTTTGAGAATATGTCAAGACACTCAAAGTCATGGATATCTAGCGTTTACAACATCCAGATGAGCGGACATACACTTGCGAATCTATGGCACATAAGAATTTTTCGTTAATCAATATGTTTTTGCAAGATGAACAGCTTTTAAAGCTAGATATGGAAACAAGCATCGCAGATATAATTTTATCAGACCATGCTATAATCAGCCTTAATATCTTTCCATCAACTAGGTCAGATAGTAAGATGAATACATTCTGTTTCCCGGGTTACATGAGTAACAATACGCATTTTGTGAACTGGTTAAATAATAAATGGCAAGAGTACTATGTGCATAACAAAGAATATGTAAACAAAGTTTAAATTCTGTGGGAGGCAGGCAAGGCTGTCCTTAGAGGCGAATTTAAGGCTTATATGGTAAAGATGAAACGAAAAAACAAAGCCAGGGAGATCCAGCTAGCTAAACAGCTGAGGAACACTTATGATAGGTATTTAAGTAACCCCAATATTGACACATGGAGAAAATACGTCCAGGCAAAGGTAGAAAGGGAGAACTTTCTGAAAGAAAAATGGGCGAGTGAAGATTTAAAGGCAAGGACTGTTTATCAAGGATATCAGGGGATATCCGCGAAACATCTGGGTAGGATCATGAAATTTCGCAAAAAAAAAACAATACAATACCATTAATCAAAGAGGGTGATAAATCACACACCAAAGCATCAGATATTAGAGAAGCATTCTTTAAATATTATCAAAAATTATATTCTAGAGAAAGCATAAATAGGGAAGAGAAAGAGAGCAATTTTGGAAGGGGATAAAAGTACAGCAAATAACCCAGGAGGCACTTCAACAAATCAATTCACAAATAATTAAACAGGAAATTAAAAGAGCAATTACAAAAGCTAAATCTAGTAAGGCTCTGAGGCTGGATGGCCTTTCAGCAAAATTCTACAAGATTATATCGGATTCAGTGGTAGAGACTTTAGCTAATTTATATAATAACTATTTCCTAAAAAAGATATGAAGTCACCCTATTTTTCTGACTCAGTAATTACATTAATATAGAAAAATGGTAAAGATGCAGAAAAACTATCCTCATACTGCCCAATCTCCCTGCTGAATCACGATTATAAAATATTGATGTTAATTCTAGCTGAAAGGCTTAAAAAAATAATTGGTGGGTTGATACATCAAGACCAGACGGGATTTATAGCCAGAAGAAACTCAGTGCGCAATATGCGTAGGGTATTAATCATGTTAGATTTTTTTTTAGGTTGACCAGGATGGCAGGAAGAGGCCCAAAAATAATAAGAAAATAGATCTTGCAATAGTGACAGTAGATGCAGAAAAAGCATTCGACTCAATCATATGGGATCACCTGTTTACAGCACTGGAGAAATTTGGTTTCTCTGGCAACCTGGTCAACCTGATTAAATTAATATACAACAAATCAAAATCACAACTCTTAGTAAATGGGGAATTGTCACAACATATCACCCTACAAAAGGGCATAAGACAGGGGTGCCCGTTATCTCATCTATTATTTGATATTGCATTAGAACCCCTAGCTATTTGTATAAGAAAAGAAATACAAGCGATCAAAATGGGTAGCCAAAATATGTTGATTTCTCTATATGCGGACAACATCTTACTCTTCTTACAAGATACAGCCACAAGCATTCCATCTTTTCTGCAGATTATAGGCAAATTTAGTCAGTTTTCGGGATATAAAATAAACCCCAGTAAATCTGAGTTATTATGGTCAATAAAACAAGGTCTAGCTCGAAACATATTTTTAAGGAACAAACAATTTGGTAAAATGAGAGGGCGCTAAAAGCTAGGTATACTTAACACACCTAATTGATTCAGATTTATATCAAAAGTAAGAATTATCAAAGACAGTATTAATTTTATAAATCATTTACTGGTGGGAACGTTCCCTATTGTGGTGCAATACATAAATTCATAAAAACAATTGACAGTCGCATAAAATATTTAACATGATATCTTCAACTTATAATTTATGGAATACCACCCTGATGAAAAATGATAACAAGCGCTTAAAAATAAAAATAAAATTGATTAAATGCTTATAAACCTTAAAAGCAATTTATTCCAGAGTATAAAAGACCGTCTCTATTTCGTTTAGTCCATAATATATCTTCAACAGATGGAATCCCTTATGTTTCTTAGGGTATATTATATGTGAGACTTGGCTCCGTGATTATAACCAAAATTATTGGTATTTTAAAAACGGCAAAATGTTCTTATTTTGAATACTTTGTATCCTTACTTTGTTATATGTGTAGCTTTAACTCACAGATAGTTGCAGCAGCTGTAACCAAATGCTGCTGTAATCCGTCCGAGATTCTGTGGTCCTTTGTAGCAACACGCTCCTTGCGTGTGGGCAGCCTTGTATACTGCAGCTCCTAGTCTCCGGCACAGGATTCACCACTCCCTCCGTGGGGAAGTGACCGGCTAAGGCACGCCGCTCCCTGCGTGTGAGTAACCTGACGGACTGTTGCCTTCGGCTTCCAATACTCACAGCTCCCTGCTTGTGAAGAATTATCTGGATCCTCGTCAGTGGTATCGCAAACAGAGGCAATACTGAAGGTGGAATGGACACCCGCTCTTAGCGTGATATACGCGCGGGCAATTACTAGGTACCTAGTGAGTTGAGTTCTGGTAAACGAGCAACTTATTACTTCTACGCGTTTCACCCGTATGTATGGGCTTTTTCAAGATTATTAAGGAAGATTCAAGATATTTTTAAGGAAGTTCAGTATATCAACTATTTAGGGATCAAAATCGGGAGAAACCCCAGAGAGTGGTACCAGTTAAATTACAAAAGGTTTTTTGATAACATGCAGTTAGACTTGAATAAGTGGAACATATATTACCTATCGTTATTGGCGAGGGTAATGTTGATCAAAACTATCTTTTTTCCCAAATTGTTGTTTTTACTACAAAATCTTCCAATTTTTATTCTAAAAAAGATATAGACAGATATAATAAAGCATGTTCATTGTTTATCTGGGGAAAGAAGAAGGCGTGCATATTCTTAGACAAATTAGCATACGCAAAGCAATATGGGGGATTTTCCCTCCCTAATATCAAGTATTACAACTATGTTACATTGGTGAAATTTGGTCTAGACTGGTTGTCCAAAGCGGACTATGTCACTTATTATAACCTGGAATCTGAGTTGATTGCTCTATTTAATTTGCAGGCTAAACTTCATTGCCCACATAGAAAGTTACTAGGCAATATCAGCAATTTGTTAACATTCTCGAATATAGTACTTGCATGGCAAAAGCATTGCAGGTTACTAGGTCAGGAGTTTCAGGTATCCCGGCGTCTGCCCATCATAGGATGCGTGGATTTTTCACCAGGGATTCATAATAAAATATTTAATGAAGGGCACGAAAAAGGATTAAGGGAATTTGTGCAGATGAGGTCGGGAGACGCTGGGAGGTCTCAGACTTTCACAAATTTGGCATATTTACAAGTACATCATTATATATAAACACAAATACGCATATTTGTGTTTATATACGCATATTTGGCTCAGACTGGGACCAACTGCAGACAGATCCAGGTCTTAAGTTATATAAAGCAGGGGTCCATTTGATTTCAATTTAGTATCAAAATATAATGATAACTATTTGACAAAAGCATATTAATAAAGTTAGAGAACAATTTTCAAAATATTTTATATTGATACAAACTGATGATATTACTGAGAGTATAAAGTTTGCAGACAAAGCCACCAGTTGGATTAGTTAGAGAGAGTTTCAACTTAAATTAACAATTTTTATCTGACACCTGAGAGAATCAGCATTTGGGCTCCGGCCCAACAAGGTAATTGCTTTAAATGTAATAAAACAAAAGTGAATTTGCTACATTGCCTGTGGGGCTGTCCTAAAATGCGACAATATTGGGCGAGGATTCAATTCTGGCTCAATAAATATCTAAGGGCAAAAACGGTGTTAGAGCCTATACAGATATTTTTTTAGAGCAGGGAGTGAATGTGGGAGATAGCTATTTAACAAATATGGCCATTTTGGCTGCACAAAATCTAATATTCAAAAAATGGAAACAGAAAGAGGCCCCAAGTTTAAGTGAATTTGTCAATACTATCAAATTACAGATGATAATAGAACGACAAGACCTGAAAATTAGATCAGAAAAACAATATAAAAAATTATTTTGTAAATGGAAAAGCTTTATATGTTCATGGTCCCTGCCTGCACAGTGACAATTTGTAGAGCCACTTAAAAATCTTTAACCTCCACATTGGTTAAATAATTAAATTTCAGTCTTTGAGGAAAGGGAAGTAGTTAAAGTTTTTTTTTCTTCTCTCCCTCCCCCCCCCCTTCCCCCGAATTGCCCAGCTCTGGGTTCGAGTTTATGACTTTTTATAGTTATTCTTAATCTATTACTTGTGTACACTAGGTGGTGTATAAGAGTTATCCAAGTTGATTTGTAGGCATCAATAGTATATTTTTGCTTTTGTAATATCAGTAGTACCATCAAACTTATGAGAAAAAGTACAATAAATGTGTTATAGACATGAATAGGAACATATTAAAGTAGTAATGCATATCATTTTATTTAAAATTTCATATACAAGTTTTGATATATGTTTCAGGATGTGGTGTTTGTTTTTCGTTTTGGTCACATTCCCTGCAGTATTGCCTCTTCTGCCACTCTGGAGTACAGAGATTCTATGTTAGTTTAGAATACTGTAGATATGATCCTGTGTAATCAATGTAATTTTGATTGTAAAATGTCAGGGGGATGTTCTGTATTTGTATGTGTAAAATAAAAATAAATATATAAAAAAAAAAAAAGGATAACCTTATGCTTATCTCAGACATTAATTAGTATATAGGATAGCCTTATGCTTATCCCAGGCATTAGTTAGTACGTAGGATAGCCTTATGCTTCCCCCAGACATTAATTAGTATGTAGGATAGCTTTATGCTTATCCAGGCATTAACTAGTAAGTAGTACAGCCTTATCATTTAACCCAGACATTAATTAGTATGAAGGATAACCTTATGCTTATCCCAGACATTAATTAGTATGTAGGATAGCCTTATGCTTATCCCAGGCATTAACTAGTAAGCAAGATAGCATTATTGTTTAACCCAGACATTAATTAGTACGTAGGATAGCCTTATGCTTATCCCAGATAATAATTAGTATGTAGGATAGCTTTATGCTTATCCCAGGCATTAACTAGTAAGTAGGATAGCCTTATGCTTATCCCAGGTATTAATTGGTATGTAGGATAGCCTTATTGTTTAACCCAGACATTAATTAGTATGTAGGATAGCCTTATGCTTATACCAGACATTAATTAGTATGTAGGATAGCCTTATGCTTATCCCAGACATTAATTAGTATGTAGGATAGCCTTATGCTTATCCCAGGCATTAATAAGTATGTAGCCTGATACTTATCCCAGGCATTAATTAGTACGTAGGATAGCCTTATGCTTGTCCCAGGCATTTATTAGTATGTAGGATAGCCTTATGCTTATCCCAGGCATTAGTTAGTACATAGCATTATTGTTTAACCCAGACATTAATTAGTACGTAGGATAGCCTTCTGCTTATCCCAGATAATAATTAGTATGTAGGATAGCTTTATGCTTATCCCAGGCATTAACTAGTAAGTAGGATAGCCTTATGCTTATCCCAGGTATTAATTGGTATGTAGGATAGCCTTATTGTTTAACCCAGACATTAATTAGTATGTAGGATAGCCTTATGCTTATCCCAGACATTAATTAGTATGTAGGATAGCCTTATGCTTATCCCAGACATTAATTAGTATATAGGATAGCCTTATGCTTATCCCAGGCATTAATAAGTATGTAGCCTGATACTTATCCCAGGAATTAATTAGTACGTAGGATAGCCTCATGCTTGTCCCAGGCATTTATTAGTATGTAGGATAGCCTTATGCTTATCCCAGGCATTAGTTAGTACATAGGATAGCCTTATGCTTCACCCAGACATTAATTAGTATGTAGGATAGCTTTATGCTTATCCCAGGCATTAACTAGTAAGTAGGATAGCCTTATGCTTATCCCAGGCATTAACTAGTAAGTAGGATAGCCTTATGCTTATCCCAGGTATTAATTGGTATGTAGGATAGCCTTATGCTTATCCCAGGCATTAATTAGTATGTAGAATAGCCTTATGCTTATCCCAGACATTAATTAGTATGTAGGATAGCCTTATGCTTATCCCAGGCATTAATAAGTATGTAGCCTGATGCTTATCCCAGGCATTAATTAGTACGTAGGATAGCCTTATGCTTGTCCCAGGCATTTACTAGTAAGTAGTACAGCCTTATCATTTAACCCAGACATTAATTAGTATGAAGGATAACCTTATGCTTATCCCAGGCATTTATTAGTATATAGGATAGCCTTATGCTTATCCCAGGCATTAGTTAGTACATAGGATAGCCTTATTGTTTAACCCAGATATTAATTAGTATGTAGGATAGCCTTATGCTTATCCCAGACATTAATTAGTATGTAGGATAGCATTATTGTTTAACCCAGACATTAATGAGTGCGTAGGATAGCCTTATGCTTATCCCAGGCATTAATTAGTATGTAGGGTAGCCTTATGCTTATCCCAGACATTAATTAGTATATAGGATAGCCTTATGCTTATCCCAGACATTAATTAGTGTGTAGGATAGCCTTATGCGTATCCCAGACATTAATTAGTTTGTAGGATAGCCGATAGCCTTATACTTCTCCCAGACATTAATTAGTATGTAGGATAGCCTTATGCTTATCCCAGGCATTAACTAGTAAGATAGCCTTATTGTTTAAGCAAGACATTAGTTAGTACATAAGATAGCCTTATGTTTATCCCAGGCATTAATTAGTATATAGGGTAGAAATACAATAAAATAGTGGCGCTAACCAATCCTGGGGATCCGTGTCTGGCGAGCAGTGTATCTTCAGCGTCGGCACAATCAGCTGTTCGGTGCATCCAGTACTTCCAGTATGGGAGCCCAGCAAGAGCTCCTAGTCCAGGGTGCAAACAATCCAGGGAACAAACAAACACTTCCGGGCTTCACACCATGCCAGAGAAGAGTAAGGAGATTCGCAGCAGGGGTTAAGTTTAAAAAACACACTTTATTTGGGACACATGTAAAAGCAAAGTGAGCCGTAGCTCAATACTTACAATCCGGGGTCACAGAATGGCAACTGCAAACATGTTTTGTGTGGCTCCACCACACTTGATCACTGCTGTTTTTTGCCATTACTGGGACCCTATTTAAAGGTAACAACAATTTATAATTAATCAATTAAAAACACAACTTAACCCCTTCATGTCTTTTTTATAGAGAAACGCAATTAAATGCTATTAAATACAGTAAAGCATGCTTAATAATTAACTAATACTCAAAAGGTTATCTGAAGTTACTAGGGCTTACATTCTACGGTAAAGTTTAAAGGAATAAAGTATGACCAATTATTTTTAGTGTACCTAAATATTCATTTGAGCCCTGCTTTCGTCTTGCTATATAAATACAGTACATACAATACTTATTACTGGCAAATGCCATTTATTATACTTTATGTAAAATACATTGTAATGCAACCTAAATAAATAGGTTTACATCACTCTCTTTGTTTATACCTAAAGGGGATCTGGTATTCAATAAGAAGATCCACTGGGCCTCCTTATAATCCAATTTATATATCCTGTCCCCTCCTCTTTTATGAGGTGGGACTTGGTCAATTAGAACGTAGTGATGCATCCCCTGAATGTATAAACTTAAAGTGTCTGGATACTGGTGTAGAGTGTCAGGATCTTCAATATCCATTATGTGTTCTAAGGCCCTATCTTTCAAAAGGCGCTAAGTTTTACCAACATATTGTATCTGGCACCCCCTACAGGTGAGGAGATAAATGACGTGATTAGATTTACAGTTTAACTTGAATCTGATATCATAAGTGCGTTTAGTTACAGTGGAAGTAAAATTTGCACCCTCTACTACGTGACTACAAGTTTTGCATCTCTGGGCCTTACATTTATAAAAACCTACTCTGTTTGGAAGCCAGGTTCTGGGATTGACAGTTGGTAAATCTGAAGGCGCTACCATATTTCCAATCATTTTACTTTTCCTTGCTACAAATTTTCAACCTTCTGTTGCTACTTTTTCTAAGCTAGGTTCTGTAGCTAAAATGGGAAGGCATTGTTTTATAATATCACAGATCTTTTTATATTCAAGGCTATAGGGGGTACTGAACACTAGTTTGCCCTCTAGCTTTGAATCTTGTGTCATGATAATTTTTTTATATTTTAAATGGTTTTCCCGTGGGATTTGATCTACCTAATTTTTGGTATTCTTAATCTTAAGAAGATGCTCAGGGTATCCCCTATTTAGAAGTCTCTCCTCTAGCACTTTGCATTGTTCCTCATTGTCAGGGTGCCAGGAATCAGACTGAGACGAGAAGTGCAAAAATAATCACACCTTTATTCATAGTAAAAAATTATAAAAAGTCCACAAGTCAAATAACAAGCCAGGAATCAAAACCAGAGCTGGTAGTCAGACGAGCCGAGTCAGGAGCCAAAGCGAATAGTCAGACAAGCCGGAATCAGGAACAAGGAAAACAACAGAGTCAGGAACAAGCCAGGGATCAGAAACCAGGAAGGACGTCAGGCAGCCAGGTAAAACACAGGAACTCTCACAAACAGGTCTGAGACAACGCAAAGGCAAAGCATACTGAACAGAGGCCCTTTAAATAATAAGTGATGACATCACAATTCTGAGACTGCATCCTGTCGCACATGGATGAGGCACACCAGTCTGGTCATAAAAGGAAGTGCAGGAATTGAACAGCATCCCCCACAATGCACCATAGTCAGGAAGAGAGGTGAGTAAAATGGCTGCCAGCAGCACATGGCAAACACAACAGGGAAAAAACCCTGACACTCATATGTTTCAATATCGGAGCAGATCCTTTTCGTTCTTATATATTGCCCCTTAGGAATTGCCTTTTTAACATGTCCAGGATGGCTGGAGTTATAGTTAAGGATTGTATTACCCCCTGTGGGTTTCCTATGTAGTGTCATATTTACAGAGTTTTGTTGTACATCTATTTTTAAAACCAAGTCTAGATACACTATGCTAGTTGCACTTTGCTCCAAAGTGAATTTCAAGTTCATGTTGTTAATATTAATAGTATTCAGGAACTGCTCTGCTGTCTCCTCATTGCCATCCCACACCACCAGTAGGTCATCAATATATCTTCCATAATAAATAATATGTCTCTTAAAGGGGTTGTCATCTCCATAGATGTGGGAGGCTTCCCACCAACCCATAAAAAAGTTGGCATAGGAGGGGGCAAACTTGGCCCCCATAGCCGTCCCACGCCTCTGGAGATAGCAACCCCCCTCGAACATAAAAAAATTATGGGTCAAAAGAAATTCCACTGCTGTCAATAAAAAATATTTAATACCCTTAGTGTAATTAGAAAAATTATTGAGAAAGAAAGATATAGCTTCTAACCCCTGGTGGTGTGGGATAGATGTATACAGGGATGTAACATCTATTGTCATAAAGCAATATGTCTCCTGCCATTTGAAGTCATTCATTTGATGCAATACCTGAGTTGAATCATGTATGTAACTCATTAGTTCTCCAACCAATGGCTGAAGATATGTGTCCACTAGTTCGGAAAGAGGTTCAAGCAATGATCCCACCCCGATATGATGGGTCAGCCAGGCGGGTTTTTGCTATCCTTGTGCAATTTAGGGACAAAGTAAAAAATAGGTGTAATAGGAGTAGAAGGCAGTAAGGTGTCATATAATGACTCCTTAAAGGCTCCTGCTTGTTTACCTAACTCATGGATATCAGCCAATTTAACCTGAAATTTTTGGGTAGGATTGAAAGTGAGTCTAGTATAAACTTCTTCATCATTAAGCTGCCTATGGGCTTCCGAGATGTAGTACTCTCTGTCCATGATTACTACATTCCCCCCCTTATCAGATTCCTTTATTACAATTTGTCTATTACTTCCCAATGTTTTTAAGGCTGTATATTGATCCTGCGTGAGATTCTGTTTATATTTGTTTTTGTTTTTAATCGCCCCTTCATTTAACACAGTTTCTGACAGTATCTTTAATTTATGTTCAACTGTACGTTGAAACACGTCAATGTTTTTGCTTCTGCTATTTACAGGGTAAAAATCACTTTTTTTCATGCTAGGTCTAAACGGTGTAATAACTTCTGTTACTTCTTGTTCTATATTGTCACTCAACATACTGGTTAAATCCAATATTAGACATTGTTCATCAAAGGGGAGCTGGTCCCGATTGATGGGGTGATATATCTGAGGTATTTCAGGTTTGACCTGTTCAGCATCGCCACCATGGAAATGATTCTTAAGGGTTAGTTTTCTAGCAAACTTATTAACATCATGGATTCTACTTCTGTTGTTGTGAGATCATATTTTGAAAGATTTATTACATTTTTTATACATATTTCTTTAATTGATTGCGTGTCTGATATCTGACCTCTCCACCCCTTTTGTTTGTTTCTCCCCCTACTGCCCCTTGTTTTTTTCTCTTGGGTTTTGTCCCTGTGCGCCATTCGTTTTTTGACATGCTATCACTGGTTTCCAATGGGGCATCTAGTACAGATATCCCCTCTGTTGCCACTAATTCCTCGTTTGAATCGTGCTCAGAGGTGTCAACGTCATATTCTGTTTCTGCAAACTGCACTTTTTTTGTTTTTCTTTGACTGAAAATCAGTCTTGCTTTTTTGAAACATATTGAAATGACGTTGACTTCTCCCAGCACTTTGCTATCTGTATACCTTATTAAATTCATAATCTCTTTTATCCCTGGCTAGTTTTTGTTTTTTAAAACCCCAGAGATCCAAGTTTGCCCCCTCCTATGCCAACCTTTTTATGGGTTGGTGGGAAGCCTCCCACGTCTATGGAGATGACAACCCCTTTAAGAGACATATTATTTATTATGGAAGATATATTGATGACCTACTGGTGGTGTGGGATGGCGATGAGGAGACAGCAGAGCTGTTCCTGAAAACTAATAATATGAGCAACATGAACTTGAAGTTCTTTTCGGAGCAAAATGCAACTAGCATAGTGTTTCTAGACTTAGTTTTAAAAATAGATGTATAACAAAACTCTGTAAATACGACACTACATAGGAAACCCACAGGGGGTAATACAATCCTTAACTATAACTCCAGCCATCCTGGACATGTTAAAAAGGCAATTCCTAAGGGACAATATATAAGAACGAAAAGGATCTGCTCCGATATTGAAACATATGAGGAACAATGCAAAGTGCTAGAGGAGAGACTTCTAAATAGGGGATACCCTGAGCGTCTTCTTAAGAATACCAAAGATGAGGTAGATTCAAATCCCACGGGAAAACCTTTTAAAATATAAAAAATTTAGCATGACACAAGATTCAAAGCTAGAGGGCAAACTAGTGTTCAGTACCCCTATAGCCTCGAACATAAAAAGATCTGTGATATTATAAAACTATGCCTTCCCATCTTTTTTTTTTTTTTTTTTTTTTTTTTTTTTTAAATGTTATTTTTATTGAGTTTTTATACTACACACATAAAATTATACATATAACAGAAATGACAACAACAAAAGCGAAAACAAATTAATAAACATTTCTCCAAAATTGATTAAAAATCATACTATTCTTTAGGAATTTATCTTACTTCCTATTGGCTATCTAAGCCATACAAAGTCTACTAACTCACTACAACAGAAGACAAAACACCCGCCCTGACTAGACACATATTACTTCATTTTATTGTCTGGGTCTCCTGACTGATTCTAATGGCTTCTTTTATTCAGACAGACCCATTAAATCAAGGGAGAAAAAAAAAAAAAAAGAGAGAGAATGAAAAGCAGGAACACTCTCTCTCTCCCCCCCTCTACCCCTCCATTTCCGATATCGTTCTAGCATCATCGCCCCATACGCTGGGAAAATTACCGGCCAATATTTGTGACTGGACATATACTGTGTCCTTAAATGGTTTGACCAACATAATTTGGGTCTCTATAGGAAATGATAAAATGCCTTCCCATCTTAGCTACAGACCCTAGCTTAGAAAAAGTAGCAACAGAAGGTTGCAAATTTGTAGCAAGGAAAAGTAAAATGATTGGAAATATGGTAGCGCCTTCAGATTTACCAACTATCCATCCCAGAACCTGGCTTCCAAACAGAGTAGCTTTCTATAAATGTAAGGCCCAGAGATGCAAAACTTGTAGTCACGTAGTAGAGGGTGCAAATTTTACTTCCACTGTAACTAAACGCACTTATGATATCAGATTCAAGTTAAACTGTAAATCTAATCACGTCATTTATCTCCTCACCTGTAGGGGGTGCCAGATACAATATGTTGGTAAAACTAAACGCATTTTGAAAGATAGGGCCTTAGAGCACATACGGGATATTGAAGATCCTGACACCCTTACACCAGTATCCATACACTTTAAGTTTATACATTCAGGGGATGCATCACTACTGTCTATTGAGGCAATTGACCAAGTCCCACCTCATAAAAGAGGAGGGGACAGGATATATAAATTGGATTATAAAGAGGCCCAGTGGATCTTCTTATTGAATACCAGATCCCCTTTAGGGATAAACAAAGAGAGTGATGTAAACCTATTTATTTAGGTTGCATTACAATGTATTTTACATAAAGTATAATAAATGGCATTTGCCAGTAATAAATATTGTATGTACTGTATTTATATAGCAAGACGAAAGCAGGGCTCAAATGAATATTTAGGTACACTAAAAATAATTGGTCATACTTTATTCCTTTAAACTTTACAGTATAATGTAAGCCCTAGTAACTCCAGATAACCTTTTGAGTATTAGTTAATTATTAAGCATGCTTTACTGTATTTAATAGCATTTAATTGCGTTTCGCTATCAGAAAAACATGAAGGGGTTAAGTTGTGTTTTTAATTGATTAATTATAAATTGTTGTTTTTAAACGTAACCCCTGCTGCGAATCTTCTTACTCTTCTCTGGCATGGTGTGAAGCCTGGAAGTGTTTGTTTGTTCCCTGGATTGTTTGCACCCTGGACGAGGTGCTCTTGCTGGGCTCCCATACTGGAAGTACAGGATGCACCGAACAGCGGATTGTGCCGACGCTGAAGATACGCTGCTCGCCAGACACGGATCCCCAGGATTGGTTAGCGCCACTATTTTATTGTATTTGTATCCTACATACTAACTAATGCCTGGGATAAGCATAAGGCTATCCTACATACTAATTGCATTAACTAGTAAGATAGCCTTATTGTTTAACCCAGACATTAATTAGTACATAAGATAGCCTTATGTTTATCCCAGACATTAAGTAGAATGTAGAATAGCTTTAAGCTTATGCCAGGTATTAATTAGTACATAGGATAGCCTTATTGTTTAACCCAGATATTAATTAGTATGTAGAATAGCCTTATGCTTATCCCAGACATTAATTAGTATGTAGGATAGCCTTATGCTTATCCCAGACATTAATTAGTATGTAGGATAGCCTTATGCTTATCCCAGGCATTAACTAGTAAGATAGCCTTATTGTTTAACCCAGACATTAATGAGTAGGTAGGATAGCCTTATGCTTATCCCAGACATTAATTAGTAAGTAGGATAGCCTTATGCTTATCCCAGGCATTCATTAGTATGTAGCCTTATGCTTATCCCAGGCATTTATTAGTATATAGGATAGCCTTATGCTTATCCCAGGCATTAATTAGTATATAGGATAGCCTTATGCTTATCCCAGGCATTAATTAGTATGTAGGATAGCCTTATGCTTAACCTAGGCATTAATTGGTACGTAGGATAGCCTTATGCTTATCCCAGGCATTAATTAGTACGTAGGATTGGCTAATGCTTAGCCCAGGCATTAATTAGTACATAGTATAGCCTTATGCTTATTCCAGTAAATAATTATTATGTAGTATAGCCTTATGCTTACCCCAGGCATTCATTATTACGTAGTATCCCAGTTATTAATTAGTATGTAGCCTTATACTTATCTCAGACATTAATTAATATGTAGCCTTATGCTTATCCCAGGCATTAATTAGTACGTAGGATAGCATTATGCTTATCCCAGGCATTAATTAGTACATAGGATAGCCTTATGCTTATCACAGACATTAATTAGTATGTAGGTTAGCCTTATGCTTATCCCAGGCATTTAGAATGCAGGATAGTCTTATGCTTATTCCAGGCATTAATTAGTATAGTGGATAGCCTTATGCTTTTCCCAGGCATTAATTAGTATGTAGGATAGCCTTATGCTTCTCCCAGGCATTAATTAGTACGTAGGATAGCCAAATGTTTAGCCCAGGCATTAATTATTACGTAGGATAGCCTAATGCTTAGCCCAGGCATTAATTAGTACATAGTAGAGCCTTATGCTTATTCCAGTCATTAAATATTACATAGTATAGCCTTATGCTTATCCCAGGCATTCATTATTATTTAGTATAGCCTTATGCTTATCCCAGGCATTAACTATTACCTAGGATAGCCTTATCCTTATCCCAGTTTTTCATTAGTATGTAGCATTATGCTTATCTCAGGCATTAATTAGTATGTAGTCTTATGCTTATCCCAGGCATTAATTAGTATGTAGGATAGCCTTATGCTTATCCCAGACATTAATTAGTATGTAGGATAGCTTTATGCTTATCCCAGGCATTAACTAGTAAGTAGGATAGCCTTATGCTTATCCCAGGTATTAATTTGTATGTAGGATAGCCTTATGCTTATCCCAGACATTAATTAGTATGTAGGATAGCCTTATGCTTATTTCAGACAATAATTAGTATGTAGGATAGCCTTATGCTTATTCCAGAAATTAATTAGTATGTAAGATAGCCTTATACTTATCCCAGACATTAATTAGTATGTAGGATAGCCTTATGCTTATCCCAGGCATTAATTAGTATGTAGCCTTATGTTTATCCCAGGCATGTATTAGTATATAGGATAGACTTATGCTTATCCCAGGCATTAATTAGTATATAGGATAGCCTTATGCTTATCCCAGGCATTAATTAGTATGTAGGATAGCCTTATGCTTATCCCAGACATTATTTAGTATATAGGATAGTCTTATGCTTAACCCAGGCATGAATTAGTACATAGAATAGCCTTATGCTTATCCCAGGCATTAATTAGTACGTAGGATAGCCTTATGCTTATCCCAGACATTAATTAGTATATAGTATAGACTTATGTTTATCCCAGGCATTAATTAGTATGTAGGATAGCCTTATGCTTATCCCAGGCATTAATTATTATGCAGGATAGCCTTGTGCTTATCCCATGCATTAATTATTATGTAGTATCCCTGTTATCAATTAGTATGTAGCCTTATACTTATCTCAGACATTAATTTGTATGTAGCCTTATGCTTATCCCAGGCGTTAATTAGTATGTAGGATAGCCTTATGCTTATCCCAGGCATTAATTAGTAGGTAGGATAGCTTTATGCTTACCCCAGGCAGGAATTAGTACGTAGGATAGCCTTATGCTTATCCCAGGCATTAATTTGTATGAAGGATAGCCTTATGCTTATCCCAGGCATTAATTAGTATGAAGGATAGCCTTATGCTTATCCCAGGCATTAATTAGTACGCAGGATAGTCATATGCTTATCCCAGGCATTAATTAGTTTGTAGGATAGCCTGATGCTTATCCCATGCATTAATTAGTATGTAGGATAGCCTTATGCTTAACCCAGGCATTAATTGGTACGTAGGATAGCCTTATGCTTATCCCAGGCATTAATTAGTATGTAGGATAGCCAAATGCTTAGCCCAGGCATTAATTAGTACGTAGGATAGCCTAATGCTTAGCCCAGGCATTAATTAGTACATAGTATAGCCTTATGCTTATTCCAGTCATTAATTATTATGTAGTATAGCCTTATGCTTATCCCAGGCATTCATTATTACGTAGTATAGCCTTATGTTTATCCCAGGCATTAATTATTACGTAGGATAGTCGTATCCTTATCCCAGTTTTTCATTAGTATGTAGCCTTATGCTTATCTCAGACATTAATTAGTATGTAGCCTTATGCTTATCCCAGGCATTAATTAGTACGTAGCTGGGGCGGAACTACAAGGGGTGCAGAAGACGCAACTTCGACCGGGCCTGGGAGGTCCACCCCTCAGGGGGGCCCAACAGCTTCAGCACCAAAAAAAGTCCTTCTTTTTATTTATTTTTTCTTCATGGGATGCTTCTCTGCTGCAGGCACATTTCCATGGCTACATCATGATTCACAGTCCTACCTTGCAAGGTTGCCACCTGGATGAGGAGTGCGAGTGTGGGCACTGGGCAGGACTGGCTCTCAGCGGGTGCAGTGCACTCAGCCTCGCACTATAGCCTGGCTGTGTGCGACTCTGATCTTCCAGCACAGGCCTTGTGCTGGAAGATCAGAGTCGCACACAGCCAGGCTATAGCACAATGCTGCGTGAATATCATCCATGCCTGTCACACAGGGGGAACCACCCATCCCCAAAATTCAGTAGTCACAGGCATCGCACAGCAGCAGACATGAAGAACTTTCAGCAGTCAGTTGCAGCAGCTAGACAAGTAGTGAGTTGCTTGTGAGTACATTTTACTTGCCGAGCTGGTGACTGCTGATGCTGCTGTTCTGCTACCTCTTCTGCTGTGCCTGCCCCGCCCCCGTCGCTGTACACATCATAATATTTTTATTTTTTTATTTTAAATTCTAAAAGCCTGGCGCAGACACAGTACAGAGAGCGCAGGCTTTTACAGACAGGCAAGTCCCTTTTCAGGCGTGCCGCTGGCAATATGGGCAGCTACCCAGGGGGCCAGATGGAGTATTAGGGCTGTCTGGGGGTCCTGTGTGAGTGGGACCATGATGCATCTAGCTGCATGCCGGGCAACCAGAGTGCCAATTCAGAGAGTCACTCACATTGTCAGCGTGGAGGCAGCCATCTAGTACTCCTGCATGGATGCCCAGTGAATAGCACTTAGGTAAGACTAAGTTCAATGTGAAAAAAACCTAGATGGATGGA
>NC_069506.1:292078344-292083344 GCF_027579735.1 Bombina bombina
TTATCCCAGGCATTAATTAGTACGTAGGATACCCTTATAGTTATCCCAGGCATTAATTAGTATGTAGGATAGCCTTATGCTTATTCCAGACATTAATTAGTATGTAGGATTGTCTTATGCTTATCCCAGGAATTAATTAGGGAGTAGGATAGCCTTATGCTTATCCCAGGCATTAATTAGGGAGTAAGATAGCCTTATGCTTATCCCAGGCATTAATTAGTACGTAGGATAGCTTTATGCTTATCCCAGGCATTAATTAGAATGTAGGATAGCCTTATGTTTATCCAAGGCATTAATTAGTAAGCAGGATAGTCTTATGCTTATCCCAGGCATTAATTAGTGCCTAGGATAGCCTTATGCTTATCCCAGGCATTAGTTAGTATGTAGTTTTATGCTTATCCCAGGCATTGCCTTTGCCACCTCTAACGGCAGTTTATCTCACAAATCAACCACCTTTCTGCAAATTACTCCAGAACCTATTACTCTTTAGCATGAGCTCATGGGACCGGGAGGATTAGGGTGCATTCTGCACAGATCGTGGGCCTAGGTTTGTGATCATATGGCTCTCTCAGATTTGATTGACTGATCCAGTCACATCCTTTTGGGGCGGCAGCATAGGTCTACATCAGTTGCGTCATATTTCTAACTTTATTTTAGTATTTAGAAACTGCTAAATAACAGAACAGGGATCAAAAATAAACTGATATAGCAGTATACAGCAATGTAACTAACGGCCCCTAAGGACAACGTGGACATTAATGTGACATTTTGTGCTTTTAGCAAGTGTGACATCTATAGAATAAAGTCTTTATATCAGAATCACCTTTTTCTGTTTTTTCAGGCACCGGCTCACTGTTATTTGTTTGGGCCATGTGTTGGTACTTTCTGTCATGAAAGTCAGACGATGCCAGAGGCAGCTGGTAAAGTAGCGCCACAACTAGATGTCACTAGGTCACGATTTTAATATGCGAGATTGAAGACTCGTGGGAAAATGCGTGATCACCAAAGCGTAGTGGAAAATATGTTAAGGGAGATCAGAAATGATTTGCTAGGCCTAAATAGAGGGTCGTACCTTATTAAATATAAACAAAATTAGGAGAAAATACTTTTGTGTCAAGAAAACAAATGTGAATAAAACTTATACCTATAATGATGACACTGACGATCAGTATTGCTAGATTTCTTCACCATGCAAAAGGATAAATAAGGAAAGTGGATTACAATGTTTTTTGTTTACTGCTCATACTAAACCATGTTATAGGAAATGTGCGTTTATATCAGTAAAGCAGAAGCACATATTTATCTCGTATGGTTATTGTAGCTTTTGTAATGTAGCTTTGAGATGATAATAAAAATTGATAAATCGTATTTATTAAAAAAAAAACTGCAATATACGGTCATTATTTATTTTGTCCTCTTTTCCTGTATTTTCATTCTGAAATTGTGAGCTTTTCAGTTCCTGTTAGAAATGGAAGAGCAGAGCACTGTTATATTCCACACAGCCATTGGCTGCACACTCTAGTGACCTATTTATAACTGTCCCTAATTGGCTACAGCAGAGAAGGTAACCTAAGTTACAACATGGCAGCTACCATTTTTTTATAGACACTAAAACTTTACTCTTATTTTGCCACTATTTAAACAGCTAATGACATTTTAAAAAATACATCTACATGTTATTCTAAGACTAATCTTTTCTTTGAATGCATCATTCTATGTAGCATTTATTTAGTGTTTAATGTCCCTTGAAGCATTTTTTTCTCATTTTTCTTATTTTGAACTGTTCTCCAGTTCTGTTGTATTGTGCCATATTGCATCTGCTTTACATTGTGCTCTAACTCACCTCCTTTATGAATAAAGAATGATACATATATAATTTTATATTGCAGAAGTGTTGTATTACTGTAGGGGTTTACTCTCTTTCGTACAAGTAATACAATTCTAAATAATAAATGACCTAGGGGATATATTTACCACTAACAGACAATATAAAAACAATAAATCTTAGGTTAGTCTGTTTTATTCTATTTTCATATATTACATAAATAAAATTATTTATGACAAAACTGCACAGTAATCTCATAGCAAGACGTACACATTCATTGTAGGTATGCAGATTGCTTAATGTGAGAATCGTGCAGAGTAGGTTAAAATTGTCTTTATAATTGTCCTGTGGCTCATATTAAAGCAGTTAATTGCCAGTTCCATTAGCCTGGGGCAGGCAGACCCTATACTTGCTCTCTTGTATTGGGAAATGTTAATCCCAGGGGTCAGCCCTTGGTCTAAAGGTCACAGTGCCCAGATGTTGGGGCAGATGTGCTGATCTCCTCACCTCTGGGGGTGATCATTTGCCACATAAACGCAGGGTCAGTACTGTGACAAAGGCAGGTTTGGGTGATGTAGACAGCCACTAGGATACCTACATGGAACTCCTATAAAGCGATAAGGCTGCACATTATCCAGTGCTCATTCTGCGAGATACTGAATCAAGGTCTTTTATTCTCAGCATGTGTTTGGTTATTCTTTGTTCAGAGCTTCTGTGGCTCTTTTAACAATAGGCATCAGGAACAGGCTACCTGTCTAACGTGGCTTTGTTTTGTTTCTGTGGCAAACATATGTTTATGGTAACCAGGTTATGCGCACTGGCCTCTCACTTTGATGTATGTAATAAATATATTATTGAGTAACAATCCCACAAGTGTCACAGGTAACCCATAATTAATGTTATGATGAAAACTGTGTTCCAGAATTAGGTTGATTTAGATAAACATAAACGTATGTCGATTTCCTTTGTTGTATTTGTGTGTGTGCGCATGCATGATTGTATGAGTATGTTTGTGTGCATGTGTGTAAATGTGTATGTATGTGTGTATTTGTGTTTTTGTGTGAACATGCATGTGTGTATGAGTATGTTTGTGTGCATGTGTGTAAATGTGTATGTATGTGTGTATTTGTGTTTGTGTGTGCACATGCATGTGTGTATGAGTATGTTTGTGTGCATGTGTGTAAATGTGTATGTATGTGTGTATTTGTGTTTGTGTGTGCACATGCATGTGTGTATGAGCATCTTTGTGTGCATGTGTGTAAATGTGTATGTATTTGTGTGTGCGCATGCATGTGTGTATGAGTATCTTTGTGTGCATGTGTATGTACAGTATTTGTGTTTGTGTGTGCGCATGCATGTGTGTGTATGAGTATGTTTGTGTGCATGTGTAAATGTGTATGTATGTGTGTATTTGTGTTTGTGTGTGCGCATGCATGTGTGTGTATGAGTATGTTTGTGTGCATGTGTGTAAATGTGTATGTATTTGTGTGTGCGCATGCATGTGTGTGTATATGAGTATCTTTGTGTGCATGTGTGTAAATGTGTATGTATTTGTGTTTGTGTGTTCACGTGCATGTGTGTGTATATGAGTATGTTTGTGTGCATATGTGTAAATGTGTATGTATGTGTGTATTTGTGTTTGTGTGTGCGCATGCATGATTGTATGAGTATGTTTGTGTGCATGTGTGTAAATGTGTATGTATGTGTGTATTTGTGTTTGTGTGCGCACATGCATGTGTGTATGAGTATGTTTGTGTGCATGTGTGTAAATGTGTATGTATGTGTGTAATTGTGTTTGTGTGTGCACATGCATGTGTGTATGAGTATGTTTGTGTGCATGTGTGTAAATATCTATGTTTCTATGTGTGAATTTGTTTGTGTGTGTGCATGTATGTGTGTTTATGTGTGTAAACGTATATTTTTCTATGTGTATGTATGTGTGTATTTATGCTTGTGTGTGCACATGCATGTGTGTGTATGAGTATGTTTGTGTGCAAATGTGTATGTATGTGTGTATTTATGCTTGTGTGCGCGCATGTGTGTGTAAATGTGTATGAATGTGTGTATTTATGTTTGTGTGTGTGCATGCATGTGTGATTATGAGTATGTTTGTGTGCATGTATGTAAATGTATTTTTTATGTGTATGTATGTGTGTATTTGTGTGTGTGCATGCATGTGTGTGTGTGTATGAGTATGTTTGTGTGCATGCATGTAAATGTATTTTTATGTGTGTTTATTTGTGTGATGTGTGTGCATGCATGTGTGAGTATGAGTATGTTTGTGTGCATGTGTGTTTGTTTCTATGTGTATATACAGTATAGTATGTGTTTATTTGTATAATGTGTGCTTGTCTCATACAGGCAAACAAGTGTTGTTACTCTAGTAGCTTATAACAGAGTTTTTTTGCAGCACTTATATACTTTAAATATGGAATTTTAGTTCAATGATACATTTATATTTCATACAGTTATTTTTGTATTTCTATATGTGAGTATGCAACTGTGAGTATGTTATTTTGTGTGCATGTAATTTAGTATGTGTATACTGTATGTGTTAGTATGAAATGTAATTATATATGTGTGTGTGGGTGTGTGTAATTAGGTTTGTGTGTATGCATGTGTGATTTTGCATGTGTGTTTATGTCTGTAAGTGTATGTTTATGTGTGTGTGTAACTAAATATGTGTGTGTAAGTAAATGTTTGTGTGTATGTAATTTTGTATGTAAGTAGAAGTGTGCATATAATATTATGTGTGTAAGTAAATGTGTGTGTATGTAATTATGTGTGTGTATGTAATTATGTGTGTAAGTAAATGTATATGTAATTATGTGTGTAAATAAATGTTTGTGTGTGTGCATGTAATTATGTGTGTAAGTAAATGTGTGTGGGTGTAATTATGTGTGTAAGTAAATGTGTGTGTGTGTGTGTAATTATGTGTGTAAATAAGTGTGTGTGTGCATGTACGTATGTGTGTAAGTAAATGTGTGTATGTATATTTAATTATGTGTGTAAGTAAATGTGTGTATATTTAATTGTGTGTAAGTAAATGTGAGTGTGTGTATGTAATTATGTGTGTTAGTAAATAAGTGTGTGTAATTATGTGTGTAAATAAGTGTGTGTGTGCATTTAATTATGTGTGTAAGTAAAAGTAAATGTGTGTATGTATATTTAATTA